>NC_045511.1:807500-902093 GCF_009650955.1 Corvus moneduloides
GACTTCCCTGGGAATAAACAAAAGCCAGGGGAAAAAACGAAACAAAACGCCAAATCATTCCCAAAAAAAGGCGGCCAGTGGAAGCTGCCGAGGGAATTTGGGAACAGGAGGCCTGGAAAAAATTCCAGGCAGGATTTGCAGCGAGTTGCTTTTTTTTCCCGTTTTTTTCCCCCCCCAGCTCACAGGGAATTTTCGGAGCCTTTCCTGGTCGCTCGGAGGTTGCTCCTTGCCGTGCCGGGAGCGTTTGGGGACGCTTGGTGGGATGGATGAGATGATTGCTGCCGTGAATTCCCGGATCCTCGGCTCTCCCTGAAACCCCATCCCGCAGGATGCTGGCCGGGATGGGCACTGGGAAGCGGGAACAGGGATTTCTGCCTGCGTGGGGCCGGAGGATGGACGGACAGACGGATGGATGGATGGATGTGCGATTGCCGTTGGAGTCGGGTTTTGTGGGATCGCTTCCCAGAGATTCGAAGTGGGATTTGCACCTGGGGAATCCGGTGGAATTCAGGGAAAGAAGGATTTCCGGGGAGTGGGAAAATAAATGGGATCGGATGAGTTTTTCCCGGCTGCTCTTCCCGTTCTGGAGCCTTTCAACTCCAGAAAATTCCTGACGGATGCTCCCGGCTCCCATTCCCGCGGGAGCGCCGCAATTCCGGGCCCTGCTCCGGAGTGACAAGCGAGGAGTTGTGAATGGCACCGGGAATTCCGAGCGGGAATGGCAGCCCCTGGCCCCCGAATTGCACTGGGAATATTCCCCCCACTTCCCAGAGGATTCCTCGGGGCGTTCCCAAGGGCCGCGGTTTGGGAGCCAGGATTGAAGTGTCCGGGGCTGCTCCGGGATTGGGAAGGGAGCAGAGGCCCCTCGGGATCCAGGGGGGACGGGGAGAAAGAAATCAATCAATCAATCAATCAGACAATATCGGCTATTGGAACGAGAGAAATCAATCAAGAAATCAATAACTGTATACTATACGATAATAATACTAATAACTAGGAATCAATATTGGATATTGCAAGAAATCAATAACGGAATAAATTAATAAAGAAATAAGGAAAGAAATAAATCAATATTGGATATTGGAAATCAAGAAATCAATAACGGAATAAATTAATAAAGAAATTTATTTTCAATATTGGATATTGCAAGAAATCAATAATGGAATAAATTAATAAAGAAATAAGGAAAGAAATAAATCAATATTGGATATTGGAAATCAAGAAATCAATAACAAAATAAATTAATAAAGAAAGAAATAAATCAATATTGGATATTGGAAATCAAGAAATCAATCAATAAATAAAGACATTAATTAAAATAATAAAGAAATAAATCAATATTGGATCTTGGAAATAAATCAATAAATCAATAAATAGTTTAATAAATCTAGAAATAAATCAATATTGGATATTGGAAATCAATCAATAAAGAAATAAATTAATAAAATAAATAAATACTGGCTATTGGAAATAAATCAATAAATAAATACATCAATTAATCAATATTGATATTGGAAATAAATAAATAAATATTGGCTATTGGAAATAAATCAATAAAATTCATCAATCAATATTGGATATTGGAAATAAATAAATCTTGGCTATTAGATAAATCAATCAATAAATACATCGATTAATCAATATCGGATATTGAAAATAAATAAATAAATGTTGGCTATTGGAAATAAATAAATAAATAAATACATCAATCAATCAATATTGGATATTAGAAATAAATAAATAAATAAACATGATATTGGAAATAAATCGATACACCAATCAATCAATATTGGATATTGGAAATAAATAAATAAATACTGGCTATTGGAAATAAATCAATAAATAAATACATCAATTAATATTGGATATTGAAAATAAATAAATAAATAAATGTTGGATATTGGAAATAAACAAATAATAAATGAATAAGTCAATATTGGGACTTAATCAATTAATCAATCAATCTACCAATCAATCAACCAATCCCTGTAAGTGACTCGATATCTTGAATTAAAGAAATCAATATCAGAGATAGGGGATGTGATAACGGGTATGGATATCAGAGATAGGGGATGTGATAACGGGTATGGATATCAGAGATAGGGGATGTGATAACGGGTATGGATATCAGAGATGGGGGATGTGATAACGGGTATGGATATCAGAGATAGGGGATGTGATAACGGGTATGGATATCAGAGATGGGGGATGTGATAACGTGTATGGATATCAGAGATAGGGGATGTGATAACGGGTATGGATATCAGAGATAGGGGATGTGATAACGGGTATGGATATCAGAGATGGGGGATGTGATAACGGGTATGGATATCAGAGATGGGGGATGTGATAACGGGTATGGATATCAGAGATGGGGGATGTGATAACGGATATGGATATCAAGAGATGGGGGATGTGATAACGGGTATGGATATCAGAGATAGGGGATATGATAACAGATATGGATATCAGAGATAGGGGATGTGATAACAGATATGGATATCAGAGATAGGGGATGTGATAACGTGTATGGATATCAGAGATGGGGGATGTGATAACAGGTATGGATATCAGAGATGGGGGATGTGATAACGGGTATGGGTATCAGAGATAGGGGATGTGATAACGGGTATGGATATCAGAGATAGGGGATGTGATAACGGGTATGGATATCAGAGATGGGGGATGTGATAACGGGTATGGATATCAGAGATGGGGGATGTGATAACAGATATGGATATCAGAGATAGGGGATGTGATAACGGGTATGGATATCAGAGATGGGGGATGTGATAACGGGTATGGAAATCAGAGATGGGGGATGTGATAACGGGTATGGATATCAGAGATGGGGGATGTGATAACGGGTATGGATATCAAGAGATGGGGGATGTGATAACGGGTGTGGATATCAGAGATGGGGGATGTGATAACGGGTGTGGATATCAGAGATGGGGGATGTGATAACGGGTGTGGATATCAGAGATGGGGGATGTGATAACGTGTATGGATATCAGAGATAGGGGATGTGATAACGGGTATGGATATCAGAGATGGGGGATGTGATAACGGATATGGATATCAGAGATAGGGGATGTGATAACGGGTATGGATATCAGAGATGGGGGATGTGATAACGGGTATGGATATCAGATAGGGGATGTGATAACGGGTATGGATATCAGAGATAGGGGATGTGATAACGGGTATGGATATCAGAGATGGGGGATGTGATAACGGATATGGATATCAGAGATACCGGATGTGATAACGGGTATGGATATCAGAGATGGGGGATGTGATAACGGGTATGGATATCAGAGATGGGGGATGTGATAACGGAAATGGATATCAGATAGGGGATGTGATAACGGGTATGGATATCAGAGATAGGGGATGTGATAACGGGTATGGATATCAGAGATGGGGGATGTGATAACGGATATGGATATCAGAGATGGGGGATGTGATAACAGGTATGGATATCAGAGATGGGGGATGTGATAACGGGTATGGGTATCAGAGATGGGGGATGTGATAACGGGTATGGATATCAGATAGGGGATGTGATAACGGGTATGGATATCAGAGATGGGGGATGTGATAACGGGTATGGATATCAGATAGGGGATGTGATAACGGGTATGGATATCAGAGATGGGGGATGTGATAACAGGTATGGATATCAGAGATGGGGGATGTGATAACGGGTATGGATATCAGAGATGGGGGATGTGATAACGGATATGGATATCAGATAGGGGATGTGATAACGGGTATGGATATCAGAGATAGGGGATGTGATAACGGGTATGGATATCAGAGATGGGGGATGTGATAACGGGTATGGATATCAGAGATAGGGGATGTGATAACGGGTATGGATATCAGAGATAGGGGATGTGATAACGGGTATGGATATCAGAGATAGCGGATGTGATAACGGGTATGGATATCAGAGATAGGGGATGTGATAACGGGTATGGATATCAGAGATGGGGGATGTGATAACGGATATGGATATCAGAGATAGGGGATGTGATAACGTGTATGGATATCAGAGATGGGGGATGTGATAACGGGTATGGATATCAGAGATGGGGGATGTGATAACGGGTATGGATATCAGAGATGGGGGATGTGATAACGTGTATGGATATCAGAGATGGGGGATGTGATAACTTGTATGGATATCAGAGATGGGGGATGTGATAACGGGTATGGATATCAGAGATAGGGGATGTGATAACGTGTATGGATATCAGAGATGGGGGATGTGATAACGGGTATGGATATCAGAGATGGGGGATGTGATAACGGGTATGGATATCAGAGATAGGGGATGTGATAACGGATATGGATATCAGATAGGGGATGTGATAACAGGTATGGATATCAGAGATGGGGGATGTGATAACGGGTATGGATATCAGATAGGGGATGTGATAACGGGTATGGGTATCAGAGATAGGGGATGTGATAACGGGTATGGATATCAGAGATAGGGGATGTGATAACGGGTATGGATATCAGAGATACCGGATGTGATAACGGGTATGGATATCAGAGATAGGGGATGTGATAACGGATATGGATATCAGAGATAGGGGATGTGATAACGGATATGGATATCAAGAGATCGGGGATGTGATAACGGGTATGGATATCAGAGATAGGGGATGTGATAACGGATATGGATATCAGAGATAGGGGATGTGATAACGGGTATGGATATCAGAGATGGGGGATGTGATAACGGATATGGATATCAGAGATGGGGGATGTGATAACGGGTATGGGTATCAGAGATGGGGGATGTGATAACGGGTATGGGTATCAGAGATGGGTGATGTGATAACTGGTATGGGTATCAGAGATGGGGGATATGATAACGGGTATGGGTATCAGAGATGGGTGATGTGATAACGGGTATGGGTATCAGAGATAGGGGATCTGATAATGCATATCGATGTGAGATAGGAAATGTGATAACGGGTATTGATGTGAGATATGAAATATGGTATCAAATCTGGATATTAGACTTTAAATCCCCTATTGAATCGAGATATTAAACATTAAATGTGATATTGAACTTAGATATTAGAGGTATTGATATGCTATCAACTGCCAGTATTAGAGGCATTAAATATGGTATCAGTATTGATTTTAAACCTTAACTGTGAGCGTGAATATAGATATTAAAGGCATTAAATATGATATTGAATCTGATTATTAAGCATTAGATGTGATGTTCAATATAGATATTGAACATTAAATAGATATTAAACATTAAACATTCTGTTAACTGTGGATATGAAACTTAAAATATGATGTTAAATACAGATATTAAACCTTAAATATGATGTTAAATACTGATATTAATCATTCAATCTGGTGTTACCTCTAAATATAAGCATTAAATATGAGATTAAATATAGATATTAAAGATACTGAATATGATCATAGACAGAGATGGTAAATATGGTATCAAGCATTAGATGTGATGTTAAACACCGATATCAGACATTAGATGTGATATTAAATGCAGATATCAAACGTCAGCTGTGATGGTGAAGGCAGACGTGCCGGGTTCAATCTGTTGAATATCGATATCAAACATTAGGTGTGATATTAGATACTGATATCAGACATTAGATGTGATATTAAATGCTGATATCAGACATCCGCTGCGATGTTAAATATTGATCTCAAACATCAGCCGTGACGGTGAAGGCAGATGTGCCGGGTTCAATCCGTTGAATATCGATATCAAACATTAGGTGTGATATTAGATAGCGATAGCAAGCATTAGGTGTGATATTAGATACTGATATCAGACATTAGGTGTGATATTAAATACCGATCTCAGACATCAGCTGTGATATTAAATACTGATCTCAAACATCAGCCGTGACGGTGAAGGCAGATGTGCCGGGTTCAATCCGTTGAATATCGATATCAAACATTAGGTGTGATATTAGATAGCGATAGCAAGCATTAGGTGTGATATTAGATACTGATATCAGACATTAGGTGTGATATTAAATACCGATCTCAGACATCAGCTGTGATATTAAATACCGATCTCAAACATCAGCCGTGATATTAAATACTGATCTCAAACATCAGCCGTGACGGTGAAGGCAGATGTGCCAGGTTCAATCTGTTGAATATCGATACCAAGCATTAGGTGTGATATTAAATACCGATCTCAGACATCAGCTGTGATATTAAATGCTGATATCAAACATCATGTGATATTAAATGCTGATCTCAAACATCAGTGACGGTGAAGGCAGACGTGCCGGGTTCAGAGCGCTCCGTGCCGCTCTGCTGAAGCCCTGGCTGCGCTCTGAGTCCATGAACGGCACCCGCTGCAGGCTGTGATCGATAAGTAGCCACGGGCAGGGGCGCAGCTGCCAAATCGCAGCGGGCACGTGGAGGGAGGGAAGGGCTCCGGCTGCTCGGCACCAGTGTGGAAGTCCCAGTCCCAGTCCCAGTCCCAGTCCCAGTGAGGCTCGAGCTGCCCAGTGCCCTGGCTGGTTTGGGCGTGGGTACAGGGATAACGGGGCTGGGGAAGTGTGTGAATGGACAGTTATATAAACACAGCTGGGGAAAGGGACGGGGGTGGAAATATGGAGGTGGACAGGTAGGCAAATAATAGATCAATAGATCAATAGATCAGTATATCAGTATATCAATATATAAATATATCAGTATATCAGTATGTCAGTGTATAGCTAAATAAATATAGAGATGTGCAGGTAGGCAAATAATAGATCAATAGATCAATAGATCAGTATATCAATATATAAATATATCAGTATATCAGTGTATAGCTAAATAAATATAGAGATGTGCAGGTAGGCAAATAATAGATCAATAGATCAGTATATCAGTATATCAATATATAAATATATCAATATATAAATATATCAATATATCAGTATATCCATATATCAGTATATAGCTAAATAAATATAGAGATGTACAGGTAGGCAAATAATAGATCAAGATATCAATATATCAGTGTATCAGTATATCAATACATCAATATATAGCTAAATAAATATATAGGTACCTAGGTACATAAATATATAAATATATGAATATAAAAATATATGAATATATAAATATATAATTATGTAAATATATAAATATGTAAATATATAAATATATAGATATATCAATTTATAAATATATAGCTAAATAAATATGTAAATGTACAGGTGTATAAATACATAAATATATAAAGAGAGAGATATATAAATATATATAGATATATCAATATATAAATACATAGCTATATAAATATCTAGATATATAAATATCTAGATATATAGGTATAGAAGTGTATCGATAGACAGGTATATAAATATATAAATATATAAAAATATAAATAGGCAGCTGTATCAATATATTAATATATAGCTAAATAAATATATATACAGGTATATCAATATATAAATTTTTAAATATATACATATCTAGAAATATAGGTATAGAAATATACAGATAGACAGGCATATAAATATGTAGCTATATAAATATATAGATATACAGGTGTATAAATATGTAAATATATAAATATGTAGCTATATCAAGATATAAATATATAGCTACATAAATATCGAGATATATAGGTATAGAAATATAGAGATATACAGGCATATAAATATCTAGATACATAGCTATATAAATACATAACTATATAAATGTGTAACTATATATATAGAGGTATATAAATATATCAATATATAGCTACATAGATATATAGGTATAGAAATATATAGATATGTAAATATATGAATATATAGCTAAACAGATATAGAAATATAGAAATAAATAGGTGTCTAAATATATAAATATATAGCTATGTAAATATAATCATATCTAGCTATAGAAATGCATGGATATAGAAATACAGAAATATATAGCTATATAAATACATAGGTATATAAACATATAAATATATCACTAGAGAAATATAGATATAGAAATATAGAAATATAAATATATAGCTATATAAGTACATAGGTATATAAATATATAAATATATATATAAGGATATAGCTATCGAAATACATAGGTATATAAATATATAGATATAGAAATATATAGCTGTAGAAATACATAGATATGTAAATATATAAATATATAGGTATATAAATGTATAAATGTGTAGATCAGGATTGGATATTGGAACTAAAGGAATCAGTCCATCAATCAATCAATCCCTGTAAGCAAATTGATACCTCGAATTAAATCCGAATTCCTAAATAAATCCTTCCCTATCAATACATAATAATTGATCAAGAATGATAATCATAAAGAACAATAAGCTGTAAATAATAAATACAGCTATATTCATATACGAGTATATAGCTCTATAAACATCTATTTATATAGTTAATATTGCTATATTCATATGTGAGTATATAGCTCTATAAATGTATTTACATATCTAGTATATTTAATATCTATTTAAGATGGCTGTATTTATATATGAGTATATAGCTCTGTAAATATCTATTTAATATCTATTTAATATAGCTATAGTCATATGTAAGTATATAGCTCTAGAAATATATTTTTATATATTTGATATAGCTATATTCCTATATAAGTAACTAGCTCTATAAATATATTTATATCTATTTAATATGGCTATGTTCATATATTAGTAACTAGCTCTATAAATATATTTTTATATATTTAATATCTATTTTATATAGCTATATTCATATATTAGCATATAGCTCTATAAATATATTTTTATATATTTAATATCTATTTTATATAGCTATATTCATAAATTAGCATATAGCTCTATAAATATATTTTTATATATTTAATATCTATTTAATATAGCTATATTCATATATTAGCATATAGCTCTATAAATATATTTTTATAGATTTAATATCTATTTCATATAGCTATATTCATATATTAGCATATAGCTCTGTAAATATATTTATATATATCTAATATCTATTTAATATAGCTGTATTCATATATGAGTATATAGCTCTATAAATATATTTATTTATATTTAATAGCTATTTAATATAGCTGTATTCATATATGAGTAACTAGCTCTATAAATACATTTATATCTATTTAGTGTAGCTATATTCATATATGAGTATATAGCTCTATAAATATATTTATATCTATTTAATATCTCTATATTCATATATCAATAACTAGCTCTATAAATATATTTATTTAATATGGCTTTATTCATATATGAGTAACTAGCTCTAGAAATATATTTATATCTATTTAATATCTCTATATTCATATGTCAGTCACTAGCCCTAGAAATATATTTATATCTATTTAATATCTCTATATTCATATATCAGTAACTAGCTCTATAAATATATTTTATATCTATTTAATATCTCTATATTCATATATCAGTAACTAGCTCTATAAATATATCTATTTAATATCTCTATATTCATATATCAGTAACTAGCCCTATAAATATATTTATATCTATTTAATATCTCTATATTCATATATCAGTAACTAGCTCTATAAATATATCTATTTAATATCTCTGTATTCATATATCAGTAACTAGCCCTATAAATAAATCTATTTAATATCTCTGTATTCATATATCAGTAACTAGCCCTATAAATATATTTATATCTATTTAATATCTCTACATTCATATATCAGTCACTAGTTCTATAAATATATTTATATCCATTTACTATCTCTACATTCATATATCAGTCACTAGCCCTAGAAATACCCATTTCTCTACATTAATCGAGCTCTATCGATCACTATCTGTGCCATATCGATACACATCCATCGATCTCTGCCCTATCGATCCGGCTATCGATCTATACCCAAACCCGTCGATATCCAGCAGCTGGGGGGGTGTGTTCCATAAAACAGACACCCAGCTCGAGCAGGATTTCCCGGGATAACGCCCGGCACGGAGAGGGGATGGAGAGGGGCGGCTCCGAATCCCCGCCAAGGGCCGGAGCTCCGCAGAGCTGGGCCTCCTCCTCCTCCTCCTCTGGGCCATCAGTGAATGGCATCGATGATCCCTGCTATAGATGATCAATAGTGGGTGTATTGGATGTGGATCCCATGGGATCCCCTGTATATATCAGCTATAGGATATATTTTATATTGAATATATTGATGTGGATCCCATTGATTGTGGGATCCCCGGTATATATCAGCTATAGGATATATTTTATAGTGGATGTGGATCCCATTGATTCTGGGATCCCCAGTATTTATCATCTATAGGATCTATTTTATAGTGGATGTGGATCCCATTGATTCTGGGATCCCCAGTATCAATCAGCTATAGAATATATTTTATATTAGGTTTATTTTATATGTATCACATTTATTCTATCTATGATCCCTATTCTAGATCAGCTATAGAATATATTTTATATTGGATATATTTTATATGTATGACATTTATTCTGTGATCCCTATTATATATAATCGATAGAATATATCTTAGATATATTTTATATGTATCACATTTATTCTATGATCTCTCATATATAATCTCTATGATATATTCTATATATTATATATTAGATATATTTTATATGTATGACATTTATTCTGGGATCCCTATTATATATAATCTGTAGAATATATTTTATATTAGAGATATTTTATACCTATCCCATTTATTCTGTCTATGATCCCTATTATATAATCTATAGAATATATGCTATATATTCTATATTAGATATATTTGATGTGTATCACATTCATTCTACCTATGATCGCTATCATAGATCATCTATACAATACACTCTATATATCAGATCTATTTTATATGTATTACGTTTCTTCTACCTGTGATTCCTATTATAGATCATCTAGATGATAGATTCTGTATATTCTATAGATCAGATCTCTTTGATGTGTATCACATTGATTCTGTGAGCTCTATTCTATATCATCTATACGATATATTCTATAGATCAGATCTATTTGATGTGTATCACATTTCTTCTGTGAGCTCTATTCTATATCATCTATACGATATATTCTATAGATCAGATCTATTTGATGTGTATCACATTTCTTCTGTGAGCTCTATTCTATATCATCTATATGATATATCCTATATATTAGATATTAGATCTATTTGATGTGTACCACATTTCTTCTGTGATCTCTGTATCATCTATATGATATATCCTATATATTAGATATCAGATCTATTTGATGTGTATCACATTTCTTCTGTGATCTCTATTCTATATCATCTATATAATATATCCTATATATTAGATATTAGATCTATTTGACGTGTCTCACATTTCTTCTGTGATCTCTATTCTATATCATCTATATGATATATCCTATATATTAGATATCAGGTCTATTTGATGTGTATCACATTTCTTCTGTGGTCCCTATTACATACCATCTATATGATATCATCTATATGATATCTATATATCATCTATATCCTATATATCCCATCCATTTGATGCGTACCACATTTCTTCTCCCTATCTGGTATCTATCCCGTCTATTCCATGGATTCCATGTGTTATATGGATCATACACATCCCATATGCGTCCAGGTCATCATGGATGTGTTTGATCCTGATTATTCCTACATCCATTACTATTATTATTACTATTATTATTATTATTATTATTATTACTATTATTATTACTATTATTATTTCTCGGTGCTGGCCGATTGAAGTGGGTTCTCCCTCGGCCTGCTCCCTGTTCCCAGCTGGAATTTCCCCGGAGCGGGCCGGGGCCGGAGCTGTGCCGGAGAGGCAGCAAAGGGGGAACGGCGGCGTTTCTTCGGGATGAGGGGAGGTTGCGGTGGGAACGGAGGGAAAGACGGAAAAGAGGGAAATCTGGGAGAGCGGCGGGGAAAGGCTGGAGCTGGGAATGATCCGGTGAAAGGGAGAGTGAAAGTCGGGAATGCAGAGAAATCCCCAAAATGGGGAAAGGGGGAAAATGGAGGGGAGTGGAGGAAATGAAGGGAATCGAGGAAAAGAGAGGAAGTAGAGAAAAATAGAGAGTATCAAGAAATAGATGAGAAATAGAGAAAAAGAGAGAAAATGGAGAAATGGAGAAAAATAGGGGAAATAGAGAAAAATAGAGAAAATAGAGAAAAATAGAGTAAATAGAGAAATATATGGGAAATAGAGAAAAATAGAGAAAATGTAGAAATGGAGAAAAATAGAGGAAATAGAGAAAAATAGAGGAAATAGAGAAAAATAGAGGAAATAGAGAAATATATGGGAAATAGTGAAAATAGAGAAAATAGAGAAATGGAATAAAATAGAGGAAATAGAGAAAAGAGAGGAAATAGAGAAGAATATGGGAAATAGAGAAAACTAGAGAATATAGAGAAAAATAGAGAAAATGTAGAAATGGAGAAGAATAGAGGAAATAGAGAAAATAGAGAAAAAGATCTAAATGGAGAAAAATAAAGGAAATAGAGAAAAATATGGGAAATAGAGAAAAATAGAGAATATAGAGAAAATGTAGAAATGGAGAAAAATAGAGAAAATAGAGAAATATCTAAATGGAGAAAAATAAAGGAAATAGAGAAAAATACGGGAAATAGAGAAAAATATCTAAATGGAGAAAAATAGAGGAAATAGAGAAAAATAGAGAATATAGAGAAAAGGATAGAAAATAGAGAAAAATATCTAAAGGGAGAAAAATAGAGAAAATAGAGAAAAATAGAGAAAATGTAGAAATGGAGAAAAATAAAGGAAATGGAGAAAAATAGAGAAAATACAGAAAAAGATAGAAAATATAGAGAAATATCTAAATAGAGAAAAATATGGGAAATGGAGAAAAATAGAGAAAATAGAGAAAAAGATAGAAAATAGAGAAAAATATAGAAAATATAGGAAATAGAAAATAGGGAAAAAGACAGTAGAGAAAAATATCAAAATAGAGAAAAATAGAGAAAATAGAGAAAAATACCTAAATAGAGAAAAATCTAGAAAAAGATGGAAAAGATCGAAAAATATCAAAATAGAGAAAAATAGAGAAAATAGAGAAAAAATATCGAAAGATAAAAAATAGAGAAAAAGGTGGAAAACAGGGAAAAATCTCTTGAAATCTAAAATAGATGAAAATATAGAAAATAGAGGAAAATGTGGAAAATATGGGAAATGTGGGAATTGTAGGAAAATATGGGAAATCTGGAAAATATGGGAATTATAGGGAAATATGGAAAATATGGAAAATATGGGAATTAGAGAAAAATATGGGAAATATGGGGAAATAGAGAAAAATGTCTAAAAATAGAAAATCGGGATTAAAGTGCTCAGGATTCCCAGAAATCCCCAGGAATGGCAGCAGCCCAAACCTCTCCCAAAGTTTTCCCGACGTTTCCGGCGCCTGCGGCCAAAATCCCTCGGGAAGAAGGAGAATGGGAATTCGGGGTGTAAAATTCCCGGGATTTTCCATCCCTTTCTGTCAGGGGTTGTTCTTTGGGTCCTGGAGGAAGGGAATTTGTTTATCCCGGAGTTTCTTGGGAATATCCAGAGTGGGTTTGAAGGGCTGGAATTCCATGGAAAACGAGGCCAGCGCCTCATTCCCGCCGGCTGGGCTGGGTATCCAAGCGGCCTTGGAAGGATTTGGGAATTCTTCCAGCTTCGCATGTGCAGGGAATCTTGGATTTAAAGCCGCTGGCAAAACTTGGGAATTTCTTCTGGCAATTGCAGGAGGGAATCGGGAATGGAATTTTGGTGTTGAACAATTCCCGGAAGTTTTCCGGCCGCTGCATCCACAGGGAAATCCCAGGCTGCTCCAGGGATGGAATTCCCAACCTCGGAGCTCCCTTCCCTCCCTCGGGATCTGCGGGAATTCCGCCCTTTCCCTCCCTGACCCCCTGCGCGCTCCCGCCGCAAATTCCCGGCATTTTTGAGCCCGGATTTCGGGAACGTCACCCTGCGAGGACGAGAAACTCGGCATTCCGTCGGCTCGGCCTCGGCCTCTCCCGTTTTTCCATGCTGCCGGAAAAAAAAACCCCTTCGGAACGCTCCGTCGGGATCGCTCTGCTCCCATCAGCGCATTCCCGGTTCTTCCCATTCCCTTTTATCCCGGGAAAAAAGACTCCCGGCCCCTCTTTTCTCGGAGCCGCTGGACGCCGCCAGATAAGGGCGGCTCATCCTGCGGATCCTTCATCCCGATCCATGGTTTTCTTCCCGCTAATCGCGCCGTGAAGGCGGCATTATGCAAATTCCCGCTTGAAACGCCCGGAATGCCCATTTGCATCGGGATTTCTGCGGAAAAATCCCGGCCCCGTGCGGGATGTGGGAGCTGGAGCTCGTTAAATCCCGGGGAAATGAGGGATGGGGCTGCCGGAAATTCTCGGGATGAGAGGAACCGGGAGCCAGGTGGAGCCCTTGGAGCTGCTCTCGGGAGCTGGGAATTCCCTGGAATTCCGGGAATCCCAGGAAATGCCTCCGTGCGGCCCTGGATTGCTGGGATTGCTCATCCTGCAATCTCTGGGATCCTTGGCAAACGCCCGGGAGCCCCTCTGGAAACAACAGGGAAAGTTCTTTGGGAAGAGCGCCGCCGTTCCTTTCTATCCCGGCTTTTTTCCCGGCTTTTTTGGGAATGGAAAGGCTCCTGGAAAAGGGGCATTCCCGCCCCCATCCCGCTATTAATGAATGGGGATTCCCAGATCCTCCCACGGCCCCCCTGATTCCGTTCCCTAAAATCTTTTCGGGAATAATGGGAATAAAGCTCTTCCCAGGGAATAAAAAGCCCCAGAGCGGGGCTGGAAAATCGGGAGAGATCCATGGATTTCCTGGGAATGCTGACGGAGAGGCAGCTCCGCCAGCAATGGATCGGTAATTAACGATGAGAATTAATCCTTCTTTGGATACTTCCACCCGAAATTTGGGATGAAAGGCTGGAATGTTTGGGATCTCGAGCCGGCTTCGAAAATCCAGGGGAATAAAACCGATCCTAAAATAACCTGGAAGGTTTGAAAATGTGAAGAATTATCCCGGCTCTCCCTTTGCTTTTGATTAATTCTTTAATTAATAGAGCACCTTGACTTCGTTAATTCCTTAGGAATGGAATTTTGGGTTAATTAATTCCTGACTTTCTTCATTCTCGGCGTGATTTTGGAGAGGAAAATCCGGCTTTTCCTGGTTTTCCTCGGATTGGGCTTCTTGGAATCCAACCATTCCCAGTCCGGAATCCCGGGATTTGGGTTGGTTTTAATCCCTGCATCCCCCCCTTCTCACATGGCCGAGGTTAAGCCGGACTCAAAGCCAGGCCTAAGCCCCAGCTCAGCCTCCTCCTGCCTTCCCGCTATTCCCGACCTCTCCGTGCCTTTGATTCCCAGCTCCTCTCAGCGCTTCCCGCCTGAATCCGGGGACAATTCCCAGCTTTCGGCTCGGAGGGGAGTGGCCGGCTCCCGGGAGGGCTGATTAGGCCGGGATAATTGGGAATGCGAGCGGGAGGAAGGCGCCGGATCCGTTTAATCAGGGCTAATTCCTCTCCTCGAGCTCGGAACCGGAGGGATTTTGCCGCTGGATTTATTCACGGATTCCGCCGGAAAAGGCAAAACGTTCGCTTCCCTCGGAGTTTTGCCGAAGCTGCCGGAGCCTTGCTTCCCGGACGGGACGGAATTCCCGCTCCAGGATGGCTCCGAGCTGCTGCCTTGGCAGCAGGACCCGCCTCTTCCCAAAATTCCCGCTCTGGGAATGTTCCGTGCGCTCCAGGATCTTCCGGAGCCTGCATTCCCTGGGATCCCGGAGCGCTTACGGGGATGGGGCGGCCGAGGGAAAGGGAGCCCCCATTCCCAGAGGGATCGGAACCCTCCGGATGCGGCTCCGGTGCTCAGCCTCGCCTTTCCCTTGGGTTTTCCCTGGAATGCGCCAGGAATCCTCGAGGGATTTCTCCTGTTCCCTGTTTTCCTTCCGCTTTTCCCTTCACGGGCTGGGGATGTTGGGTGAATTCCCGCTTTGCCGGGATCCACCTGCTTCGCTCTCGGAATGCTTTGGGAATGCTCCGGGATGGATGGAAAGGGAGGAGCTGCGAGGCCCCTTCCATCCCAAAACCTTCCGAAAAACTGGGATACAAAAGCGAGCGCGGCGAGGGAATCTGGGATGTTCCTGCTGCCCGGGCATGACATCATCCGGAATGGGCTTCTTTTCCCTCTCGGATTTCCTTGACCCCTTTCTAACTCGGGGCGTTCCCGCGTTCAGCCTTTCCCATCTGGAAACCATTTGCGCCGCACAGGATGAGGGAATCAAACTCGGGAAGCTGCGAGCGCAGGGAGAGCTCGAATCCGGGAGGGAGAGCTCGGATCCAGGAGGGAGAGCTCGGGTCCGGGAGGGAGAGCTCAGATCCCAGAGGGAGAGCTCGGATCCCAGGATTTGAGTGCAGGATCCCAGAGGGAGCGCAGGATCCCGGGATTTGGGTGGCACGGGATTTCTGGGATTATCCAACCTCCCGCTGCGCAGGCTGCTCCAAGCTGCGCAAATTTCCATGGAAAGCACGGAGCACCCTGGCAGCCAGCAATTCCTTCCCACTGCAGGGTAGGGATTCCGGGAATCTGGGAATGCTGCCTGCCAGGTGCCACCAAACAGAATTCCCAGGGAACAGAATTCCCGTGTCCAAGGCAGCCTGGAATAAACCGGGATAGCCCCGTGGCAGGGCATGGAATGGGATGATCCCTAAAATCCTTCCCAGCATCCCGCTAAGCCCAGAATTAACCGTGGCAAACTCCAGCTTGTTTCTCCCGGAGCAGGGAGCGCGCGGCAGGCCCGGAATGCTCTCCCGCTCCGGGGTTTTTCCGTGCGCCGGAGCTCAGCTGCTCCCAATTTCCGGGCGAGGCCTCGGCCCCGTTATCCCGGGAGAAAGATCTGGAAGAGCCGACATCTGCTTCGCATTGCGGGAAGGCGGCGTTTCCTTCCGGCCCTTTCCCGGGAATGCTCTTCCCGGCGGCAACATGTGGCCAGAATTAGGGAGCTGCTGGTGGAGAAGGGAAAGCTGGAGCAGGTCCTGGGGAATGGCTCTCGAAACCTGGGGGAGGTTTCCAGGAAAACTGGGAAAAGCGGTGCTAGAAGGGAGGGAATTCATCCCTAAAAACTGAGGGAATTTGTCCCTAAAAACGGAGGGAATTGTTCAGGAAAACTGGGAAAAGTGGTGCTAAAAGGGAGGGAATTTGTCCCTAAAACTGAGGGAATTCGTCCCTGAAAACTGAGGGAATTGTTCCCTAAAACTGGGAAAAGTGGTGCTAAAAGGGAGGGAATTCATCCCTAAAAACTGGGGGAATTTGTCCCTAAAAACTGAGGGAATTGTTCAGGAAAACTGGGAAAAGTGGTGCTAAAAGGGAGGGAATTTGTCCCTAAAACTGAGGGAATTCGTCCCTAAAAACTGAGGGAATTGTTCCCTAAAACTGGGAAAAGTGGTGCTAAAAGGGAGGGAATTCATCCCTAAAAACTGGGGGAATTTGTCCCTAAAAACGGAGGGAATTCGTCCCTAAAAACGGAGGGAATTGTTCAGGAAAACTGGGAAAAGTGGTGCTAAAAGGGAGGGAATTTGTCCCTAAAACAGAGGGAATTTGTCCCTAAAAACTGAGGGAATTTTTGCCCAAAACATGAGGGATTTTTTCCCTAAAACTGAGGAAAAAATTTCACTAAAATGGAGGGAATTTTTCACTAAAACCTGAGGGAATTTTCCCTTAAAATCCGAGGGAATTTTCCCCTAAAACCTGAGGGAATTTCTCCTAAAATCCAAGTGAATTTCTCCCTAAAACCTGAGGAAATTTTCCCTAAAATCCAAGGGAATTCTCTCTAAACCTGAGGGAATTTTCCCTAAAATCCAAGGGAATTTTCCCCTAACATCCACGGAATTTCTCCCTAAAATCCGAGGGAATTCTCCCTAAAATCCTGCATGCGGCAGCAGCCCCGGCAGGCCTTGCAAAGGAAGGACAACCGGGATCATGCCACGTTTTTCCATTCATCCCAAGTTTTGCTCTTCCTTGGGACACTCCAGGAATCTCTCTCCTGGATCCCGGCCTCGCCTTCGCAGCCTCCCTTTCGCCATTCCCGCTCCTCCTCTCGTTTTCCCGGGATTTCCTGCGACTCGCTCCCGCTTTTTCCCAGCCTTCGGCCCTGCCGAGATTCCCGGGGGATCTTCCCGACCCTTTGGGAAGAGCCGGGCGCTTTTCCAGCCGCTCTTCCCGGCCGGATTGCGCTTCCCTTCTCCCAGCGGGCGCCGTGCCAAGTGCTGCCATCCGCCGCCTGCTTCAAAATGGAGGCGGCAAGGAATCCATTTTCATCCCGGAGATGCCGGCATTCGGGATTTGGGATTCGGCCTTCCCGGCCATCTGGAGATCGTGGAATCCATCCCGCCGGAAACACGGAATTCCCTTGACCCGCCTGGTGTGGTTTGGGGGGGATTCGGGCTCGCAATTCCCTCCCGAACGGGAGGAGCCGGGCAGGTATTCCCGAGGGAAAAGCGGGAATGAACGAGAGGTTTGGCACGGAGAGTGGAATAATCCCGAGGGAAGGAGCTGGGTGCTCTCTCCCTGCTGGATTTTAGGATTTTAGGGAATTTCAGAGCCCCGGTTGTAATCGACAGCGTCGCTCCAAAATTCGGAGGGCTCGGGGGATTTTGGTTGGGGTTGGGGGGGTTTTTTTTTTAGGAAAAATCCCAACTTTTGGAGCTCCTTGCAGTCCTGCGGAGCGGGTGAACTCGGCAGGCTCCCATCCCAAAAAAAAAGCCCGCATTGTTCCCAGTTCCTGTTGATTCCCGGCTCCGTGGGGCGGCAGGAAGAACATCTGCACATCTGCGGGATAATTGGATTCCCAGAAATCCAGACTTCGGCCAAACGTCCCTGGCTCAGGCTGGAAAATGTCAGCCCGGAGCCGCTCTGGGAGCCGGGAATTGATTCCCGGCCGTGCGGCGCCGGAAGGTTTTGCATTCCCAGAGAATTGCGGGATGCTGGGAGGGGAGCTGGGGGGGAATTCCCAGGTTTTTGGGGTCGCAGTTGCCTAAAGGAGGCTTTTTTCCCGCAGGTTTATGCTCCGTCGGCGAGCACCGCCGACTACAACCGGGATTCTCCCGGTTTTCCATCCTCCAAACCAGCAGCCAGCACTTTTCCCAGCTCCTTCTTCATGCAAGGTAAGAGGCACAATTCCATTCCCATCCCTTTTCCCAGATTTTCCTCCTCCGGAGGAGCTTTTTGGGCTCGTTCCCGTAAAAAAAACATGGATTTGTGCGTCCCCCACGGAGCTGGAGCTCGGAGCTCCCGGGGTTTTGCTGCTCCACGAGCGGGAAATTGGGGATGGATTCCTGGAGACCATTCCCGGAGTTGGGAAAAGCCCGGAGAATCCGGCTGCTCCTGTGGTGCCCTTCCCTGGGAAGGATGGGGATCGTGGAATAGGGAGGGCGGAGCAGCTCTCCGAGGTCACCTTCTCCAAGTGTGCCCCATCCAGGGCTTTTTGGGGAATTGCAGGGAATGATTCCAAGGCTTTCCCGGGTGGGAATTCTTCCTCTTTTTTGTTTTAATCTCGGTAATGAAACTTCCTGGAATTCCAAGGATTCCCGGTGCCATTCCCAGCACCATTCCTGGTGCCGTTCCTGGTGCTGTTCCCGGTGCCATTCCCGGTGCCATTCCCAGCTCCATTCCTCATTCCCAGCACCATTCCCAGTTCCATTCCCAGCTCCATTCCCCATTCCCAGCCCCATTCCCAGCTCCATTCCCCATTGCCAGCTCCATTCCCCATTCCCCATTCCCCATTCCCAGCTCCATTCCCCATTCCCAGCCCCATTCCCAGCTCCATTCCCCATTCCCAGCTCCATTCCCCATTCCCCATTGCCAGCTCCATTCCCCATTCCCCATTCCCCATTCCCAGCTCCATTCCCCATTCCCCATTCTCAGCCCCATTCCCAGCTCCATTCCCCATTCCCAGCTCCATTCCCCATTCTCGGCTCCATTCCCCATTCTCAGCTCCATTCCCAGCTCCATTCCCCATTCCCCATTCCCGGCTCCATTCCCCATTCTCAGCTCCATTCCCAGCTCCATTCCCCATTCCCCATTCCCCATTCCCAGCTCCATTCCCAGCTCCATTCCCCATTCCCAGCTCCATTCCCCATTCCCGGCTCCATTCCCCATTCCCAGCCCCATTCCCCATTCTCAGCTCCATTCCCCATTCCCAGCCCCATTCCCAGCCCCATTCCCAGCCCCATTCCCAGCTCCATTCCCCATTCCCAGCCCCATTCCCCATTCTCAGCTCCATTCCCCATTCCCAGCTCCATTCCCAGCTCCATTCCCAGCACCATTCCCCATTCCCCGTTCCCAGCTCCATTCCCCATTCCCCATTCCCAGCTCCATTCCCAGCTCCATTCCCAGCTCCATTCCCAGCACCATTCCCCATTCCCCGTTCCCAGCTCCATTCCCCATTCCCCATTCCCAGCTCCATTCCCAGCTCCATTCCCCCATTCCCCATTCCCCATTCCCAGCTCCATTCCCCATTCCCCATTCCCCATTCCCACCTCCATTGCCCATTCCCGGCTCCGTTCCCGGTGCCATTCCCACCTTTCCCTCTTGCAGATGGCCACCACGGCAGCGATCCCTGGAGCTCGTCGAGCGGGATGAACCAGGCCGGCTACGGGGGAATGTTGGGCGGCTCCTCCCACCTCGGCCAGGCCGGCAGCTACTGCAGCCTGCACCCGCACGAGCGCCTGGTACGGAGCCGGAATTCCCGGGAAAACCCGCGATTCCCACCCCAAACTGTGCCGTTCCCAGTTTGCATTCCCATCCCAAACTGTGCCATTCCCACTTTCCCTCTGCATTCCCATCCCAAACTGTGCCATTCCCAGTTTCCCTCTGCATTCCCATCCCAAACTGTGCCATTCCCAGTTTCCCTCTGCATTCCCACCCCAAACTGTGCCATTCCCACTTTCCCTCTGCATTCCCATCCCAAACTGTGCCATTCCCAGTTTCCCTCTGCATTCCCATCCCAAACTGTGCCATTCCCACTTTCCCTCTGCTTTCCCACCCCGGAGTGTGCCAGGGCAGCTTGGAATCACCCAGGCAGCGGAATGCGATCCCTAAAATCCCTCCCGGCGAGCGCGGCAGAGCCTTTCCCTCCTCTCCACATGCCGCCATTCCCTGTTTTCCCGCTTTTCCAGAGCTACCCATCCCACTCCTCGGCCGACATCAACTCCAGCCTCCCGCCGATGTCCACGTTCCACCGGAGCGGCACGAACCACTACAGCGCCTCCTCGTGCACGCCGCCCGCCAACGGCACCGACTCCATCCTGGGTGAGCATTCCCGGCCCTCCGGAAAACCGGGATCGGCCCAAACCGCCTCCGAGCCCGGGATATTCTGGGAATGTTTCCATCTGGGAATGGAGGGATTCGATTGCAGCTCGTGGCTCTCCCAGCCCTGCTGGCAGTAAAGGATTGGAAAGGGATGAGCTGTTCCCAATTCCCATTCCCAGGGCTTTGCTCTTTCCTGCTCGGCTTTTCCAAGCGGGAATATCAGGGATATCCCTTCATTCCCTGAGGGAAGCTCTGTGTCATTCCCCATGCTCTTCCTCCAGGGAATTCCCAAATTTCCTTCCCTGCTTTCCCCCACCCCTGGAAGTGTCCAAAGCCGCCTTGCACCGGCGGAAAAATGAGCCGATCCCGACATTCCCAAAGCTCTCGGTGCTGGGCCGAGGCTGCGGGAGACACAAAGCCCCGGATCCAAAGAAAGGATCCGAGGGCGGCTTTTCCCTGCGGAATAACCCAGGAGGAGCGGGAGAATTCCGCGGGAATTCTGAGCGGGAATTCTGTGTTTCGCAGCCAACAGAGGAAGCGGAGCCGCAGGCAGCTCGCAGACCGGCGACGCGCTGGGAAAAGCCCTCGCCTCTGTAAGGAAACCCTTTGGAATTCCCGTTTGCACCCTTCAGAATCGGAGTTGGAGTCCCCTGGGGGCGGCTGGAGTTGGCCAAGACGAGCAGCGAATCCACGGGAATAGGGACGATCCGGGCAAAGGGGGTTGGGACAGCCTAGGAATGGGAAGAGGGAAGGCTCGGCCCCCGTTCCCACGGGAGAGGGAGGCCGGCCCGCAGCCACAGGATTCCTTCGGAATTTCCTGGCAGCTCCCCGTGGTTAAAGGCAGCCGTTCCCGCCTTGGGCCGGGATAACGGGAGCCGGAGTAGCCCCAGGCCAGCCGGGATATTCCCGGCCCGCTCCTCTTATCCCGGCCGGCAGCGCTGCCCTTGGAGCCGGGAGCATTCGGGTATTTTCTGGGCACAGTGGGTTCCTCTGAGTTCTCATGACGCCGGTTCATGCGAGGAAGTCGAGCCACTACAAACATGTCCCGGGCGATCCCTGGGATCATGCCAATCCCGGGAATCCCTTCCCAAGGGAAGGCGTGCAGCTTCCTGCATCTCCTTAACGAGACCCATCTCGGCACGAAGCCTTTCGGAGCTCAGAATTCCGGGGGCTCCGTCGGAACCGGGAGGCTTTTCGCGCCTGGCCTGCTCTCGTTTGAAATGTCGGGAATGCATAAGAATTCCAAGGTCTTTTTTTTTTTGGCATCGGGATGTGTCGGCTTTAGATTAATTGTGATTCATCTTTTGAAGATCTATTCTCCAGATCACACCAACAACAGCTTTTCATCAAATCCTTCAACTCCTGTCGGTTCTCCCCCTTCTCTCTCAGGTATTGTTCCATTCTCTTTTACTGAAGTTTTCCTAAGTGCTTGCTGGTGGTGTGGTGTTTTTTTTTTGGGAAGAGATGCCGGGATGAGGTCCCACGTGGCAGCCGTGCATCCCAAATCCCCTCAGCGGAGAGAACTTCCCGGAAGTTCCCGTGCTCGATCCGTCCTTCCCTCATTCCGGGGAGTCGGGATTGCCCGCGGCGCCACGGTTCCGAGCTGAATGCAGGGAATTTGGAGAGCAGCGAGGATTTTTATAGGATCAGGGTGGCCCAGGAATCCTGGATTGACCTTTAAAGGTCCCTTCCAAGCCCAAGCACTCCAGGATTGCAGGATTTGGGGGATTTTTCTTGCCAGCATTTGTAGGTTTTCCCCAAACCCGCTCGACTCGGGATCATCCCAAGGGAACAAATCCCGAGGGAACAAACCAGGCCCTTGGGATATTCCCTGCAGTTAGAATTCCCAATTTTTAATCCGTGAGGGTTCAGCTGCTCCTTCCAGGCAGCTCATCCCACCCCTCTGGAAAATCCCTCTCCTCGAGGCCAAGCGTGGATCCCACCATTGCAGAATCCCGCTGTTGGAACTCCCTGGGCAGGGAAAGCTGGGATCCATCCCGGGAATCCCGGCAGGATCCCACGGGGACGAGCTCCTCCGGGAATGGCGCAGGACGATCCGGGAGAATCCCGCATCCGCCTCCATCCCGCAGAGCCGGCAGGTGGCACAGGGAGCTCCCAGAGCAGCTTCCCACCCGGATTTTCCCTGATTATCCCAAACTTCAGGCCGCCCAGCCCCTCCTTGCTTCTCCTTGAGGCAGGGGGAGCAATTCCCTGAGAATTCGGGGATGAGGGCAGAAGGCAGCGCTGGCAGCCCGGCAAAGGAGCGGATCTCGGCGAGAGCTGGAAGTGTCAAGCGCTGACCTTTAAAGGTCCCTTCCAAGCCCAAACATTCCAGGATCCCAGGATTTCGGGATTTTAGCCTTTATTGCCAAGATTAGCAGGTTTTCCCCCAAAGCCGCCTCGTGCCTCCCGATCATCCCAAACGCCCAGAGCGGGGATCAGAACGAGGCGGAGACGAAAGGATCGGCCACGAGCTCCGGCCTAGCCTGGCTCGTTCCGTGTGGGAATGCCCGGAAGATCCCAAACAACGGCCTAGATATCCATGGAAGCATTGGGAAAAGCCCGGCTTAGCGCAGCCTGGTTCAGCGCAGCCCGGCTTAGCACAGCCCGGCTTAGCCCGACCCTTGGGTGGCCTGCGGAAGTCGGCGAAAGCCGGAGGAGGGGATTTGCTGGGCCGAGTTCTAACGGTAATTCCGGTTTTACTTGTTAGCAGGAACAGCTGTTTGGTCTAGGAATGGAGGTCAAGCGTCATCATCTCCCAATTATGAAGGTCCCTTACACTCCTTGGTATGTCTTCATTAGCGCCGCGCTCGGCCGGCGGCTGTAATTAACGAAGCGCTCTTAACGACCCCCCTTGGTTGCTCGGCCCTTGCCGGTGCCGCCTCGGAGCTCGCGGGCGAGGCAGCGCGGGGAGCAGGAGGGACGGGAAGGGGACGCTGTGGTGGATGCAGGACGGAGCGGGGTGAGGGAGGCCAGGGATCCTCCCGGAGCTGGGAGTGATCCCAGAGTGAGGAGAGTGATGGTCAGGGATCCTCATGGAATGAGGGTCAGGGATCCTCATGGAGCTGGGAGTGATCCCAGAGTGAGGGGATGAGGGTCAGGGATCCTCATGGAATGAGGGTCAGGGATCCTCATGGAGCTGGGAGTGATCCCGGAGTGAGGAGAGTGATGGTCAGGAATCCTCACGGAGCTGGGAGTGATCCCAGAGTGAGAGGAGTGATGGTCAGGGATCCTCATGGAGCTGGGAGTGATCCCAGAGTGAGAGGAGTGATGGTCAGGGATCCTCATGGAATGAGGGTCAGGCATCCCATGGAATGAAGGTCAGGGATCCTCATGGAGCTGGGAGTGATCCCAGAGTGAGGGGAGTGGTAGTCAGGGATCCTCATGGAGCTGGGAGTGATCCCGGAGTGAGGGAATGAGGGTCAGGGATCCTCACGGAGCTGGGAGTGATCCCGGAGTGAGGAGAGTGATGGTCAGGGATCCTCATGGAATGAAGGTCAGGGATCCCATGGAATGAAGGTCAGGCATCCCATGGAATGAGGAGATGAAGGTCAGGGATCCCATGGAATGAAGGTCAGGGATCTCATGGAATGAGGAGATGAAGGTCAGGGATCCCATGGAATGAAGGTCAGGGATCTCATGGAATGAGGAGATGAAGGTCAGGGATCCCATGGAATGAGGAGATGAAGGTCAGGGATCTCATGGAATGAAGGTCAGGGATCCCATGGAATGAAGGTCAGGGATCTCCTGGTGGAGCAGGAAGCCCATGGCTCCTCTCCCATGGAATGCTGGAGGTGATGTCCTCTCCGCCGGGAATTCCGGTGGCCCGAGCGTCCCTGGCTCGGATGTGGGTGGCATTTGGAGCCTCCGGTGTCCTGGGTGGCCTCCTGGCCACCTCGTGGTCTCAGCGGGAAGAGTCGGGAATTTGCCAGAATTCGGGATCAGCCTGGACTGCTCTTCCCACCCCAGCAGGGAGATCCTAATCCCGATGGATCCCAGAGATCTCCAGCCTTTCCCACCGACATCCTGATGGTTCTCAGTCCCTTGGGAATGGTCCTGTGGAGATCCCTCCTGTGGAGATCCCAGGTTCTCCATCCCTTGGGAATGGTCCTGTGGAGATCCCAGGTTCTCCATCCCTTGGGAATGCTCCTGCTGAGCTTTTCCTTTGGGAATGGTCCTGTGGAGATCCCAGGATCCCCATTCCCTGGGAATGGTGCTGTGGAGGTTCTCCAGGTTCTGCATCCCTTGGGAATGGTGCTGTGGAGATCCCAGGTTCTCCATCCCTTGGGAATGGTCCTGTGGAGATCCCAGGTTCTCCATCCCTTGGGAATGGTGCTGTGGAGATCCCAGGTTCTCCATCCCTTGGGAATGGTCCTGTGGAGATCCCAGGTTCTCCGTCCCTTGAGAATGGTCCTGTGGAGGTTCTCCAGGTTCTCCATCCCTTGAGAATGCTCCTGTGGAGGTTTTCCCATGGGAATGCTCCTGCTGAGGTTCTCCAGGTTCTCCACCCCTTGGGAATGGTCCTGTGGAGATCCCAGGATCCCCATTCCCTGGGAATGGTGCTGTGGAGGTTCTCCAGGTTCTCCATCCCTTGGGAATGGTGCTGTGGAGGTTCTCCAGGTTCTCCATCCCTTGGGAATGGTCCTGTGGAGATCCCAGGTTCTCCGTCCCTTGGGAATGGTGCTGTGGAGGTTCTCCAGGTTCTCCATCCCTTGAGAATGCTCCTGTGGAGGTTTTCCCATGGGAATGCTCCTGCTGAGGTTCTCCAGGTTCTCCACCCCTTGGGAATGGTCCTGTGGAGATCCCAGGATCCCCATTCCCTGGGAATGGTGCTGTGGAGGTTCTCCAGGTTCTCCATCCCTTGGGAATGGTGCTGTGGAGATCCCAGGTTCTCCATCCCTTGGGAATGGTCCTGTGGAGATCCCAGGTTCTCCGTCCCTTGAGAATGGTCCTGTGGAGGTTCTCCAGGTTCTCCATCCCTTGAGAATGCTCCTGTGGAGGTTTTCCCATGGGAATGCTCCTGCTGAGGTTCTCCAGGTTCTCCACCCCTTGGGAATGGTCCTGTGTAGATCCCAGGATCCCCATTCCCTGGGAATGGTGCTGTGGAGGTTCTCCAGGTTCTCCATCCCTTGGGAATGGTCCTGTGGAGATCCCAGGTTCTCCGTCCCTTGGGAATGGTGCTGTGGAGATCCCAGGTTCTGCATCCCTTGGGAATGGTCCTGCTGAGGTTTTCCAGTTTCTCCATCCCTTGGGAATCCTCCTGCTGAGCTTTTCCCTTGGGAATGGTCCTGTGGAGATCCCAGGATCCCCATTCCCTGGGAATGCTCCTGCTGAGGTTCCCCATCCCACGGGAATTCTCCCCGTAGCACCCCCGGCTGTGAGGGGCCGCAGGAGCCGCTGGCTCCTCTCCGTGTCCGTGTGATCCCGGGATCAGCTGGGAGGGAGGGAGGACAAGGCCGCTCGGAGCCGATCCGCGACGGAAACTCGGATTTATTCCTCTCCTTCCGCTCCTTTTTTTGGTGTTCTTCGGGTTCTTGTTGGTTCCCGTTGCCGGGTTCGGAATGCCGGCTTCGGAATGCCGGCTTCAATCCCGCTCCCGTTCCGACCTCGTGCAAACTCTGCCGAGACCTCGAGGGCTCCGCTGGCCCGGCCCGATTTCCGTTCATGAGGAATCGTTGAACCTGTTCTGCCCATGAAAATCGAAGCTGCCCTCGTGTTCCCCGTCCCGAACCGTGGCCTTAGGGAAGCAGAATTCCTTAAAAAAACGGGAGGGGGGGAGGGCAGGGCAGGGAGGGGGGAACAGAGGGAAAAATCCCCAGGGAAATGGAAGGATCCTAAAGATCAAACCCTAAAAGTTCAGTCCCAAGGATTCCATCCTGAGGGTTCAACCCCAAGGGTTCAATCCTGAGGGTTCAATCCCGAGGGTTCAGTCCTAAGGATTCAAGCCCGAGGGTTCAATCCCAAGGGTTCAATCCCGAGGGTTCAATCCCAAGGATTCCATCCCGAGGGTTCAATCCTGAGGGTTCAATCCCAAGGATTCAATCCTGAGGGTTCAATCCTGAGGGTTCAATCCCAAGGATTCCATCCTGAGGGTTCAGTCCTGAGGATTGAATCCCATGGATTCAGCCCTAAGGATTCAATCCTGAGGGTTCAATCCCAAGGATTCCAGCCCGAGGATTCAATCCCAAGGATTCCACCCTGAGGATTCAATCCCAAGGGTTCAATCCCAAGGATTCCACCCCGAGGATTCAATCCCAAGGGTTCAATCCTGAGGGTTCAATCCCACGGATTTACCCCTAAGGATTCAACCCCGCAGATTCAGTCCCAAGGATTCAATCCCGAGGGTTCAGCCCTATGGGTTCAATCCCGAGGGTTCAATCCCGCGGATTCAATCCCGAGGGTTCAATCCCGCGGATTCAACCCCGAGCGTTCCGGCCGCCCCCGGAGCCCGCGGTGGGGCTGAGCGGGGCCTCCTGCCCCGCCGGCTCGGCGCCGCCCTGACGCCGTTGCCGCTTTTCCCTCCCGGCGCGCAGCAGAGCCGCATCGAGGACCGCCTGGAGCGCTTGGACGACGCCATCCACGTGCTGCGGAACCACGCGGTGGGGCCGGCGCCCGCCATGGCCGGCGCGCACGGAGACGTGCACGGGCTGCTGGGAGCCGCCCACAACGGCGCCATGGCCGGCCTGGCCTCGGGCTACGGCACCGGGCTGCTCTCGGCCAACCGGCATTCCCTGATGGTGAGCGGCCGGGCGGGGCACGGGGAGCTGCGCCGTGGGGTGGGGTGGGAATGGGAGTGTCCCAGTGGGACAGGAAAATCCCAGTGGGAGCAGAATATCCCAGTGGGAGCTGCTCTGTGGGATGGGATGGGATGGGAATGGGAATGGGAGTGTCCCAGTGGGACAGGAATGTCCCAGTGGGAGCTGTTCTGTGGGATGGGGTGGGATGGGATGGGAATGGGATGGGATGGGATGGGATGGGATGGGATGGGATGGGAATGGGAATGGGAGTGTCCCAGTGGGACAGGAATTTCCCAGTGGGAGCTGTTCTGTGGGATCGGGTGGGATGGGATGGGAATGAGAGTGTCCCAGTGGGACAGGAAAATCCCAGTGGGAGCTGCTCTGTGGGATGGGGTGGGATGGGAATGGGATGGGATGGGAATGGGAGTGTCCCAGTGGGACAGGAATATCCCAGTGGGAGCTGTTCTGTGGGATGGGAATGGGAATGGCGGGTGTCCCAGTGGGACAGGAATTTCCCAGTGGGAGCTGGAATGGCAATGGGAATATCCCAGTGAGAGCTGGAATGGGAATGGGAATGGCAATGGGAATGGCAATGGGAATATCCCAGTGAGAGCTGGAATGGCAATGGGAATATCCCAGTGAGAGCTGGAGTGGCAATGGGAATGGCAATGGGAATGGCAATGGGAATATCCCAGTGAGAGCTGGAATAGGAATGGCAATGGCAATGGGAATGGCAATGGGAATATCCCAGTGAGAGCTGGAATGGGAATGGGAATGGGAACATCCCAGTGGGACAGGAGCATCCCAATGAGAGCGGGAATGGGAACATCCCAGTGGGAGCTGGAATGGCAATGGGAATGGGATTGGGAATGGGATTGGGAACATGCCGCTGGGACAGCTGGAATGGCAATGGGATTGGGATTGGGATTGGGAACATGCCAGTGGGACAGCTGGAATGGCAATGGGAATGGCAATGGGATTGGGATTGGGATTGGGAACATGCCAGTGGGACAGCTGGAATGGCAATGGGAATGGCAATGGGATTGGGATTGGGAACATGCCAGTGGGACAGCTGGAATGGCAGTGGGAATGGCAATGGGATTGAGATTGGGATTGGGATTGGGATTGCTCTTCCCGGCCCCCAAACCAGCGGAATTCCTCCTTTTTGCTTGCCTTGATCCCACTGCATCCCGTTCCCGATCCTTTTACTGATCCCGTTGTTTGATTGGCTTCTCGTTCTTCCATGGATTCCGTTTCCTTCTGCTTCCATTCTGTCCTCGATCCCATTATTTTCTTCCTTTGGAATTCTTTATTGATCTCATTTTCTTCCTTTGGAATTCTTTATTTATTCCCATTTTCTTCCTTTGAAATTCTTTATTGATCCCATTTTTTCCCTTTGGAATTCTTTATTTATTCCATTTTCTTCCTTTGGAATTCTTTATTCCCATTTTCTTCCTTTGGAATTCTTTTCTCTCTTGTTCGATTCTACTTCAATCAATTAATTCCATTCCATTTCACTGATTGATTTATTTCTTTTTAAATTGAAATTTAATTTAAATATATTATTTATTGATTCCATTCCATTTTCCTGATTTAATTCCATTTATTTCATTCCATTCCATTCCCTCCATTTTTTGTATTCTATTGATTCCATTTTTTTATTAATTTAATTACATTTATTTTAGTCTATTCTATTCTATTCTATTCTATTCCATTTATTCCATTTTTTCTCTTCTCTTGATTTCATTTCTTTTTATTGATTTAATTCCCTTTATTGCCATTTTTTCCAATCATTTCTATTCTATTGATTCCATTCAATTTTATTGATTTAATTCCCTTTATTTCCATTTTTTCCAATCATTTCTATTCTATTGATTCCATTCAATTTTATTGATTTAATTCCCTTTATTGCCATTTTTTCCAATCATTTCTATTGATTCCCTTCAATTTTATTGATTTAATTCCCTTTATTGCCATTTTTTCCAATCATTTCTGTTCTATTGATTCCATTCAATTTTATTGATTTAATTCCCTTTATTGCCATTTTTTCCAATCATTTCTGTTGATTCCATTCAATTTTATCGATGTAATTCCATTTAATTCATTCCATTCCATTTATTCCATTCTTTCTCTTCTATTGATTCCATTTTTTAATTGATTTAATTCCCTTTATTCCATCCCATTCCGTTGATTCCCAGTTTTCCTCTTCTGCTGATTCCCGTGATTTTGATGGATTTCATTCCATTTATTTCGTACTCTTCTATTTCTTTCTCTTCTCTTGATTCCCTTTCTTTTCATTGATGTAATTCCCTTTATTTCCTTCCATTCTTCTCCGTTTATTCCAGTTTTTCTCTTCTCTTGATCCCGTTTCTTTTTACTGATTTCGTTTGAGTCCCTTCCTTTGGCTCCTCTCGATTCCATCCCGTCTCTCCCATTTTTCCTCTCCTCCTGAGTTTATTTTCCGTTCTTTCGTTTCCTCCCCTTCCCTTCCGCTCATTTGATTCTTTTTACTCCATTGCTTTTATTCCATTTATTCCATTTCTTCTCTTCTATCAATTCTATTTCTTTTTAGTGATTCCCTTGAACTCTCTTGGCTTTCAATGTCTTTCTTTCATTTCATTTCTTTCCTTTTCATTTCTTTCTTTCATTTCTTTCATTTTTCTCATTTCATTTCTTCATTCAATTTCTTTCCTTTTCATTTCTTTCTTTCATTTCTTCCCTTTTCATTTCCATCATTCCCTTTATTCTCTCCCATCCCATCCCATCCCATCCCATTGATCCCATCCCATCCCATCCCACTGATCCCATCCCATCCCATTCCATCCCATTGATCCCATCCCATCCCATTGATCCCATCCCATCCCATCCCATGGATCCCATCCCATCCCACTGATCCCATCCCATCCCATTCATCCCATCCCATCCCATGGATCCCATCCCATTGATCCCATCCCATTGATCCCATCCCATAGATCCCATCCCATGGATCCCATCCCATCCATCCCATGGACCCCATCCCATCCCATTTCCAGATGATTCTCTCGCTCTTTCTCCCTTCCCTTCCCTTCCCTTCCCTTCCCTTCCCTTCCCTTCCCTTCCCTTCCCTTCCCTTCCCTTCCCTTCCCTTCCCTTCCCTTCCCTTCCCTTCCCTTCCCTTCCCTTCCCTTCCCTTCCCTTCCCTTCCCTTCCCTTCCCTTCCCTTCCCTTCCCTTCCCTTCCCTTCCCTTCCCTTCCCTTCCCTTCCCTTCCCTTCCCTTCCCTTCCCTTCCCTTCCCTTCCCTTCCCTTCCCTTCCCTTCCCTTCCCTTCCCTTCCCTTCCCTTCCCTTCCCTTCCCTTCCCTTCCCTTCCCTTCCCTTCCCTTCCCTTCCCTCTGATTCCATTCAATCTCATCCCTTTGATCCCACTGATCCCATTCAATCTCATCCCTTTGATCCCACTGATCCCATTCAGTCTCATCCCTTTGATCCCACTCATTCCATTCAGTCTCATCCCTTTGATCCCACTGATCCCATTCAATCTCATCCCTTTGATCCCACTGATCCCATTCAGTCTCATCCCTTTGATCCCACTGATTCCATTCAATCTCATCCCTTTGATCCCACTGATCCCATTCAATCTCATCCCTTTGATCCTATTGATTCCATTTTATTTGATCTCTTTGATCCCATTGCTTCCATTCATTCTGATCTCTTTGATTCCATTTATTCTGATTTCTTTGATCCCATTTATTCCATTTAATCTGATTTCTTTGATCCCACTGATTCCATTTCATTGGATTTCTTTAATTCTATTTGATTTCTTTGATCCCATTGATTCCAGTTCATTTGATTTCTTTAATCCCATTTTATTTGATTTCTTCGATCCTACTGATTCCATTCAATCTGATTTCTTTTATTCTATTTGTTCTATTTCATTTGATTTCTTTGATTCCATTTTATTTGATTTCTTTTATTCTATTTAATCTGATTTCTTTGATCCCATTGATTCTATTTCATTTGATTTCTTGGATCCTTTTTATTCTATTTAATTGGATTTCTTTGATTCCATTTTATTTGATTTCTTTGATCCTTTTAATTCTGATCTCTTTGATCCTATTGATTCCATTTAATCTGATTTCTTTGATCCCATTGACTCCATTTCATTGGATTTCTTTAATTCTATTTAATTTGATTTCTTCTACTCTATTGATTCTATCTAATTGGATTTCTTTGATCCTGTTGGTTCTATTAATTCTGATTTCTTCGATCCCACTGATTCTGTTTCATTTGGTTTCTTTAATTCTATTTTTATTTGATTTCTTTGATTCCATTTCATTGGATTTCTTTGATCCCATTGATTCCATTCAACCTAATCTCTTTGATCCCATTGATTCCGTTTGATTTGATTTCTTTAATTCTATTTGATTTTTTTGATCCTATTGATTCCATTTAATTTGATTTTTTCAATTGCATTTTATTTGTTTTCTTTGATCCTGTTGATTCCATTTAATCTGATTTCTTTGATCCTATTGATTCCATTTAATTTGATTTCTTTCATTCTGTTTAATCTGATCTCTTTGATCCTATTGATTCCATTTAATTTGATTTCTTTAATTCCATTTTATTTGATTTCTTTGATCCTATTGATTCCATTTAATTTGATTTTTTCAGTTCCATTTTATTTGATTTCTTTCTTTTTCATTGATTCCATTTAATTTGATTTCTTTAATTCCATTTTATTTGATTCCTTTGATCCTATTGATTCCATTTAATTTGATTTTTTCAGTTCCATTTTATTTGATTGCTTTGATCCTATTGACTCCATTTATTCTGATTTCTTTGATCCTACTGATACCATTTAATCTGATTTTTTCCAGGTTTTTATTTCCTCTCTTCCCTTCATTGATTCCCTTTTATTCTCTTTTTGTTGGGTTTCTTTTATTCTCCCTCATTTTAGGCTTTTCTCTCTATTTCTTCCATTTCATTTTCTTCTCTCTTTTATTCCATTGATTCCATTTGATTTCGGAATTCATTTCATTGCTTTTGATTTGCTTGATTAATTCTGTCCTATTTAATTCCTTTATTCATTGATTTTATTTAATTCTATCTTGTTCCTCAATTTTATTTAATTCTATTTTCTTTAATTCTATTTTGTTCAATTCCATTTTGTTCCTCAATTTTATTTAATTCTATTTTCTTTAATTCTGTTTTATTCCGTTCATCGATTTTATTTTAGTCACCAATTTAATTCTGTTTTATTCATCGATTTTATTTTATTCATCAATTTTATTTTATTCTATTTCATTCTATTTCATTCATCAATTTTATTCAATTCTATTTTGTTCATTGATTTTATTTAATTTTATTTTGTTCATCAATTCTATTCTATTTTATTCATCAATTCTATTTTATTCACCGATTTTATTTAATTCTATTTTGTTCATCGATTTTATTTAATTCTATTTTGTTCACCAATTTTATTTAATTTTATTTTATTCATCAATTTTATTTTATTCTCTTTTATTCATCAATTTCATTCTATTTAATTCTATTTTATTCATCAATTTTATTTCATTTTCGTTTATTTAATTCTATTAATTTTATTTTATTCTGTTCCTATTTTTATTCACCAATTTTATTTCATTCTATTTTGTTCATCGGTTTTATTTTACTCTATTTAATTCTATTCTCTTTTATTTAATTCCATTTTATTTAATTCCATTTTATTTCATTCTATTTTATTTTATTCTATTTTATTTAATTCTATTTTATTTAATTCTATTTGATTCATCGATTTTATTCTATTTTGTTCATCAATTTTATTTTATTCTAGTCATCAATTTTATTTTTGTCACCAATTTCATTTAATTCTGTTTCATTCATCAATTTTATTTCGTTCTGTTTTATTTAATTCTATTTTATTCATCAATTTTATTGAATTCTATTTTGTTCATCTCTTTTATTTCATTTTATTTTATTTTATTTCATTTCATTTCATTTTATTTCATTTCATTTCATTTGATCTGTTTATTAATGGATTTCATTTTGTGCCATTCCTCTCCTTTGATTTTGCTTTTTTCCATTTCATTTCCTTTTTCTTCAGCTCAGCTCGAGGGGTTTTCTTCTGTTTATTCCAGTTCTTGTTATTCATTAATTTTATCCGATTTAATTTATTTAATTAGTCATTCATTTCATTTTATCCTATTTTTTTAATTAATTTTCTCTATTTAACTTAAATTTTGTTCTATTTCATTTCTTTTCTTCTTCTCTTCCTTCCATTCCGTTTTATTTATTCATTTGATGCTGTTTAATTAATTATTTTTATTCTCTTTGACTTCATTTATTAATTTGATTCTTTTATTTTTGTCCATTTCCTGTATTACTTGTATTAATTTATTTTATTTATTAATTTTCTTCCTTTCTTTTATTTTACTCAATTTCATTTCTTAATTTTATTCCTTCAATTTCTTTTAATCCATTTCCTTTATTAATATTATTCATTTATTTTATTTTATTTCTTAATTTTGTTTCTTAATTTTATTTCCTTCGATTTCATTTCTTAACTTTATTATTTTATTTTATTTATTAACTTTATTCCTTACTTTTATTTTACTCCATTTCATTTCTTAATTTTATTAATTTTATTAATTTTATTCCTTACTTTTATTTTACTCCATTTCATTTCTTAATTTTATTAATTTCTTTTATTTTATTTCTTAATTTTGTTCCTCGATTTTATTTTCTTCAATTTCATTTCTTGATTTTATTCCTTAATTTTATTTTACTCCATTTCATTTCTTAATTTTATTAATTTTATTTTCTTCAATTTTGTTTCTTAATTTTATTTTATTTATTAGTTTTATTCCTTAATTTTATTTTCTTCAATTTAATCTCTTTATTCTATTCATTTTATTTTATTTATTTATTTTATTCATTAATTTTATTTTACTCTATTTAATTACTTAATTGTATTAATTTATTTTCTTCGATTTCATTTCTTAATTGTATTAATTTATTTTATTTTATTTTATTTCTTAATTTTGTTCCTTGATTTTATTTTATTCAATTTCATCTCTTCATTTTATTCCTTAATTTTTACTCCATTTCATTCCTTAATTTTATTAATCGATTTTATTTTATTTATTAATTTTATTCCTTACTTTTATTTCCTTCAATTTCACTGCTTAATTTTATTAATTTATTTTATTTCATTTCTTAATTTTATTCCTTCATTTTATTTTACTCCATTTCATTGCTTCATTTTATTCCTTAATTTCATTTCCTTCGATTTCACTTCTTCATTTTATTAATTGATTTCATTTCCTTCAATTCCACTTCTTAATGTTATTAATTGATTTCGTTCTCTTCAATTTCATTGCTTAATTTTATTAATCGATTTGATTTTACTCCATTTTATTCCTCCATTTCATTTCCCTCATTTCATTTCTTCCATTGCATTCCATTGATGCCATTCATTGATGCCATTAATTGATCTCATTAATTGATGCCATTCATTGATCTCATTAATTGATGCCATTAATTGATCTCATTAATTGACCCCATGGAATCCCTTTTATTCCGTTCCCCCCTCATTCCCCCCATTCCTTCCTCGCCTCCTCCACCCCTCCCATTCCCAAATTCCCGGAATTTTCCCTATGGAAACGCTCCCTCCCTTCCTTCCCTTTCCCATCCCGTTTCCGGCCGGGCTCGGATCCCCAAATTCTTCCTGGATCCCAAATTCCTCCTGGATCCTCATTCCTGAACCCCCAAATTCCTCCTGGATCCCCAAATCCCTCCTGGATCCCCAAATCCCTCCTGGATCCCCATTCCTGGATCCCCAAATTCTTCCTGGATCCCCAAATTCCTCCTGAACCCCCAAATTCCTCCTGGATCCCCATTCCTGGACCCCCAAATTCCTCCTGGATCCCCATTCCTGGATCCCCAAATCCCTCCTGGATCCCAAATTCCTCCTGAACCCCCAAATTCCTCCTGGATCCCCAAATTCTTCCTGGATCCCCATTCCTGGATCCCCAAATTCCTCCTGGATCCTCATGCCTGAACCGCCAAATCCCTCCTGGATCCCAAATCCCTCCTGAGCCCCCAGATCCCTCCCAGATCCCCAAATCCCTCCTGAACCCCAAATCCCTTCTGGATTCAAAATCCCTCCTGAACCCTAAATCCCTCCTGAACCCCCAAATCCCTCCTGAACCCCAAATCCCTCCTGAATCCCAAATCCCTTCCAGATTCCCAAATCCCTCCTGAACCCCAAATCCCTCCTGAACTCCCAAATCCCTCCCAGATTCCCAAATCCCTCCTGAACCCCAAATCCCTCCTGAACTCCCAAATCCCTCCTGGATCCCAAATCCCTCCTGAACCCCAAATCCCTCCTGGATCCCAAATCCCTCCCAGATCCCCCAAATCCCTTCTGGACCCCAAATCCCTCCTGAACCCCAAATCCTTCCTGAACCCCAAATCCCTTCCAGATGCCCAAATCCCTCCTGGATCCCAAATCTCTCCAGATCCCCAAATCCCTCCTGAACCCCCAAATCCCTCCCAGATCCCCAAATCCCTCCTGAACCCCGAAATCCCTCCCAGATCCCAAACCCCTCCTCCTTTCCCGGCCCCATTCCCCCCGAGCACCGCCGACCCTTCCCCTCCGGCGTTCGCCACCCATCCCTCACCGGCTGCTCCGCCATTCCCACGGGATTCTCCCGCTCAGCGCCCGGGGCTGGAAGCAACGGGACAGGACGAGGAGGAGGAGGAGGAGGAGGAGGAGGAGGAGGAGGAGGATCCGAACGGGATGCCACGGGGTTTTCCCAGGATTTGGGGCTCAGCCGGCTCTCTCCCGGCAGGTGGGAGCGCACCGGGAGGACGGCGTCGGCCTCCGCGGCAGCCACTCGCTGGTGCCCAACCAGGTGCCGGTGCCGCAGCTGCCGGTGCAGTCGGCGACGTCGCCGGAGCTGAACCCGCCGCAGGATCCCTACCGGGGTGAGCGTTGCGGCGGTGCCGAAGCCGGGAGGGTTTGGGAATGTTCTGGGCTGGTAGAAGGTGGGGGGGGGGGGTGGGGCTTGGAGCAAGGGGGGGGTGGGAATTGGGATGGGTGAGGTGGGGTGGGGTCTGTGGGGTGGGAGCCGTGGGATGGGATGGGATGGGAGCCATGGGATGGGATCAATGGGATCCATGGGATGGGATGGGATGGGATCGATGGGATGGGATGGGATCAATGGGATGGGATTAATGGGATGGGATCCATGGGATGGGATCAATGGGATGGGATCAATGGGATGGGAGCCATGGGATACGATGGGATCCATGGGATGGGATGGGATGGGATCAATGGGATGGGATTAATGGGATCAGTGGGATGGGATGGGATGGGATGCGATGAGATGGGATGGGATGGGATGGAATCCATGGGATGGGAGCCATGGGATACGATGGGATGGATGGGATCCATGGGATGGGATGGGATCCATGGGATGGGATGGATGGGATGGGATCCATGGGATGAGATCCATGGGATGAGATCCATGGGATGAGATGGGAGCCATGGGATGGGATCAGTGGGATGGGATGAGATGGGATGGGATGGGATGGGATGGGATGGGATGGGATGGAATCCATGAGATGGGATGGATGGGGTGGGATCCATGGGATGAGATCCATGGGATGAGATCCATGGGATGGGATGGGAGCCATGGCATGGGATGGGATGGGATCCATGGGATGGGATCCATGGGATGGGATCAGTGGGATGGGATGGGATCAGTGGGATGGGATGGGATGGGATGGGATGGGATGGGATGGGATGGGATGGAATCCATGGGATGGGAGCCATGGGATACGATGGGATCCATGGGATGGGATGGGATCCATGGGATGGGATGGGATGGATGGGGTGGGATCAATGGGATGGGATCCATGGGATGGGATGGGATGGATGGGGTGGGATCAATGGCATGGGATCCATGGCATGGGATCCATGGGATGGATGGGATGGGATCCATGGGATGGATGGGATAGGATCAATGGGATGGGAGTGATGGGATGGGATCAATGGGATGGGATCCATGGGATGGGATGGGATCAATGGGATGGGATCCATGGGATGGGATCCATGGGATGGATGGGATGGGATCCATGGGATGAGAGTGATGGGATGGGATGGGATCCATGGAATGGGATGGGATCAATGGGATGGATGGGATGGGATCCATGGGATGAGAGTGATGGGATGGGATGGGATCCATGGAATGGGATGGGATCAATGGGATGGAATCCATGGGATGGGTATGATGGGATCCAGGGGATGGGATGGGATCTATGGGAAGGGATAGGATCAATGGGATGGGATAGGATCTATGGGATGGGATCCATGGGATCAATGGGATGGGATGGAATAGCATCTATGAGATCCATGGGACAGGATGGTTGGGATGCATGGGATGGGCTGGGATCCGTGGCATCCATGAGATGGGATCCATGGGATGGGATGGGATCCATGGAAGCCATGGGATGGAATCCATAGGCTGATCTCCCTCACCCCTTTTCCCGAATCCTTCCCGAATCCTTCTCGAATCCTCCCCGAATCCTTCCCGAATCCTTCCCGAATCCTCCCCGAATCCTCCCCGCAGCCCTTCCCGCCGCTCTCCAAGGGCAGAGCGTGTCGTCGGGCAGCTCGGAGATCAAATCGGACGACGAGGCCGACGAGAACCTGCAGGACGCCAAAGGCGCCGACGACAAGAAGCTGGAGGAGGACAAGAAGGAGATCAAATCCATTACTAGGTCAAGATCTAGGTAACGGGAGCCGGGAGTGTCGCTTCATTTAATTCCTTCTTGGATTTCGATGAAGTGAACGGAAGCGCGGCAATTCGAAAAAGGCTCCAAAAAAAAAAAAAATCCCCCCCCAAAAAAATTTCCCCCCAAAAAAATCCGCAAAAAAATCGGCAAAAAAATCGCAAAAATATCGCCAAAAAAATCACGAAAAAACTCCAAAAAAATTGCAAAAAAATCACAAAAAATCGCCAAAAAATCCGCAAAAAAATCGCAAAAAAACTCCAAAAAAAATCCCCCAAAAAATCACAAAAAATCCCCCCAAAAAATCGCAAAAAAATCACAAAAAATCGCCAAAAAATCTGCAAAAAAACTCCAAAAAAATCCCCCCAAAAATCCCCAAAAAATCCCCCCAAAAAATCGCAAAAAAATCACAAAAAATCGCCAAAAAGAACCCGAAAAGAATCACCCCAAAAAAATCCCCCCAAAAATCCCAAAAGAATCCCCAAAAAAATCCCCAAAAAATCGCAAAAAAATCCGCCAAAAAAATCACGAAAAATCCCCCCCAAAAAAATCACAAAAAAATCCCCCCAAAAAATTGCAAAAAAATCCCCCCAAAAAATTGCAAAAAAATCCAAAAAAAAATCACAAAAAATCGCAAAATAAATCACAAAAAATCCTCCAAAACCTTCCAAAAAATTGCAAAAAAAATCCAAAAAAAATCCCCCCAAAAAATCGCAAAAAAATGACAAAAAATCCCCCCAAAAAATCCTAAAAAATCGCCCAAAAAATCGCAAAAAATTCAAAAAAATCCCCCAAAAAATCCAAAGAAAATTCAAAAAAAATCTCCAAAAAATCCCCCAAAAATCCCCCAAAAAATCCCAAAAAATTTTCCAAAAAAATCCCAAAAAAATCCTCCAAAAAATCCCCCAAAAAATCCCAAAGAAATTGCAAAAAATCCCAAAAAATCCCCCAAAAAATCCCCAAAAATTTGCAAAAAATCCCAAAAAATTCCCCAAAAAATCCCAAAAAAATTGCAAAAAATCCCCAAAAAAACCAAAAAAAATCCCCGCAAAAAAACCCCAAAAAATCCCCAAAAAAAATCCCCAAAAAATCCCGGGATTTGGCCGTTGTTCCTCTTTTCCCGCCCTTTTTTAGCTGGAATTCGGATGCATTTGCATCCCCGGCTAAAGGAGGCTCCGGCTTTTTTCTTGGAGCTCTGGGACGTGCCCGGCTTGGATTTGGGAAAATCCCGGCGTGGCCTTTAGGGAATTCTTGAAGGGTTTTGATAGGATTTGATCCATTTGGGAATTGTGCGAGGTCGGGTTTGGAACAACCAAACATCAGGGAAGGATTGAGATGAGCCCATCCTAAAATTCCCTTCCAAACCCTCGGATTCCAAGATTCCAGCGGCGGAAGCGGCGCCTCCGACCGTTCCCACCCCCAACCCTTGGGATCATCACCCAGGGAGCGGAGCCACCATCCCAAAATCTGTCGGGATCGGGACGGTCGGAGTCGCAACTCCGGGAGCGCAATCCCAGCAGCGTTCCACAAAAACCCAAATCCCGCAACGGCGCCGAAACGGCGCCGAATTCCCGTGGTTTTTTTTTTTTTCCTGGGGGTCGGTCTGACCGGGGAATTGCCGCTGGGCCCTTTGATGTCCCGCAGCAATAACGACGACGAGGACCTGACGCCGGAGCAGAAAGCCGAGCGCGAGAAGGAGCGCAGGATGGCCAACAACGCGCGGGAGCGGCTGCGCGTGCGCGACATCAACGAGGCCTTCAAGGAGCTGGGCCGCATGGTGCAGCTGCACCTCAAGAGCGACAAGCCGCAGACCAAGCTGCTCATCCTGCACCAGGCCGTGGCCGTCATCCTCAGCCTGGAGCAGCAGGTCCGAGGTCAGTGCTGGAGCCGCGGTGGGGTTGGGCTGGGGAGGTTCTCCAGGGAGGTGCTGCTGTTCTTCATGGAGAACGGGAAGTTCTGCGCGGGGTTGGGGAAGTTCTGCGTGGGGTTGGTGGAGTTCTCCAGGGAATTGGTGGAGTTCTCCATGGAGCTGGTGAAGTTCTCCATGGAAGATGTCTTGTTCTCCAAGGAGGTTCTCCATGGAAGTTCTGCTTTTCTCCATGGAGTTGGTGAAGTTCTGTGTGGAGGTTCTCCTGTTCTCCATGGAAGTTCTCCATGGATGTTCTCCGTTTCTCCATGGAGTTGGGGAAGTTCTCCATGGAAGTTCTCCATTTCTCCATGGAGTTGGTGAAGTTCTCCATGGAGGTTCTGCTGTTCTTCATGGAGAACGTGAAGTTCTCCATGGAGTTGGTGAAGTTCTGCGTGGAGGTTCTTCTGTACTCCATGGAAGTTCTCCATGGAAGTTCTCCGTTTCTCCATGGAGCTGGTGAAGTTCTCCATGGAATTGGTGAAGTTCTCCATGGAAGATGTCTTGTTCTCCAAGGAGGTTCTCCATGGATGTTCTCCGTTTCTCCATGGAGTTGGGGAAGTTCTCCATGGAAGTTCTCCATTTCTCCATGGAGTTGGTGAAGTTCTCCATGGAGGTTCTGCTGTTCTTCATGGAGAACGTGAAGTTCTCCATGGAGTTGGTGAAGTTCTGCGTGGAGGTTCTTCTGTACTCCATGGAAGTTCTCCATGGAAGTTCTCCGTTTCTCCATGGAGCTGGTGAAGTTCTCCATGGAGTTAGTGAAGTTCTGCGTGGAGGTTCTTCTGTACTCCATGGAAGTTCTCCATGGAAGTTCTCCGTTTCTCCATGGAGCTGGTGAAGTTCTCCATGGAATTGGTGAAGTTCTCCATGGAAGATGTCTTGTTCTCCAAGGAGGTTCTCCATGGAAGTTCTGCTTTTCTCCATGGAGTTGGTGAAGTTCTGTGTGGAGGTTCTCCTGTTCTCCATGGAAGTTCTCCATGGATGTTCTCCGTTTCTCCATGGAGTTGGGGAAGTTCTCCATGGAACTTCTCCATTTCTCCATGGAGTTGGTGAAGTTCTCCATGGAGGTTCTGCTGTTCTTCATGGAGAACGTGAAGTTCTCCATGGAGTTGGTGAAGTTCTGCGTGGAGGTTCTTCTGTACTCCATGGAAGTTCTCCATGGAAGTTCTCTGTTTCTCCATGGAGCTGGTGAAGTTCTCCATGGAATTGGTGAAGTTCTCCATGGAAGATGTCTTGTTCTCCAAGGAGGTTCTCCATGGAAGTTCTGCTTTTCTCCATGGAGTTGGTGAAGTTCTGTGTGGAGGTTCTCCTGTTCTCCATGGAAGTTCTCCATGGATGTTCTCCGTTTCTCCATGGAGTTGGGGAAGTTCTCCATGGAACTTCTCCATTTCTCCATGGAGTTGGTGCTGTTCTCCCTGGAGGTTCTCCTGTTCTCCATGGGGTTGGTGAAGTTCTCCATGGGGCTGGTGAAGTTCTCCAGGGAGTTGGTGCTGTTCTCCCTGGAGGTTCTGCTGTTCTCCATGGAGAACGTGAAGTTCTCCATGGAATTGGTGCTGTTCTCCATGGGGGATCTCCTGTTCTCCATGGAGAACGTGAAGTTCTCCATGGGGTTGGTGAAGTTCTCCATGGAGTTGGGGAAGTTCTCCATGGAGCTGGTGAAGTTCTCCATGGGGTTGGTGAAGTTCTCCATGGGAGATGTCTTGTTCTCCAAGGAGGTTCTCCATGGAAGTTCTGCTTTTCTCCATGGAAGTTCCCCATTGGAAGTTCTCCTTTTCTCCATGGAGTTGGTGAAGTTCTCCATGGAATTGATGCTGTTCTCCATGGAGGTTCTCCTGTTCTCCATGGAAGTTCTCCATTTCTCCATGGAGTTGGTGCTGTTCTGCCTGGAGGTTCTCCATGGAATTGGTGAAGTTCTCCATGGAAGATGTCTTGTTCTCCGTGGAGGTTCTTCTGTTCTCCATGGAGTTGGTGAAGTTCTCCATGGAGGTTCTTGGGTTCTCCATGGAGGTTCTCCTTTTCTCCATGGAAGTTCTCCATGGAAGTTCTCTATTTCTCCATGGAAGTTCTCTGGCTCTCCATGGAGTTGGGGAAGTTCTCCATGGAGGTTCTTGGGTTCTCCATGGAGAACGTGAAGTTCTCCATGGAATTGGTGCTGTTCTCCATGGGGGGATCTCCTGTTCTCCACGGAATTCCTCCTTTTCCCCACGGAATTTTTCCATTTCCCCACGGAATTCCTCCATTTCTCCATGGAATTTCTCCTTTTCCCCATGGAATTTCTCCATTTCCCCCTGGAATTCTCCTTTCCCCCACGGAATTCCTCCATTTCCCCACGGAATTTCCCCATGGAATTCTCCTTTCCCCCCCAGAATTCCTCCTTTTCCCCACGGAATTTTTCCATTTCTCCACGGAATTCCTCCATTTCCCCATGGAATTTTTCCATTTCTCCATGGAATTTTTCCATTTCCCCACAGAATTCCTCCTTTCCCCCACAGAATTCCTCCTTTTCCCCACAGAATTCCTCCATTTCCCCACGGAATTTCCCCATGAAACTCTCCTTTCCCCCATGGAATTCCTCCATTTCTCCATGGAATTCCTCCATTTCTCCATGGAATTTTTCCATTTCTCCACGGAATTCCTCCATTTCCCCATGGAATTTTTCCATTTCCCCACAGAATTCCTCCATTTCCCCACGGAATTTCCCCATGGAATTCTCCTTTCCCCCATGGAATTCCTCCTTTTCCCCATGGAATTTCTCCTTTTCCCCACAGAATTTTTCCATTTCCCCCTGGAATTTTTCCATTTCTCCACGGAATTTTTCCATTTCCCCATGGAATTCTCCTTTCCCCCACAGAATTCCTCCTTTTCCCCACGGAATTTTTCCATTTCCCCACAGAATTTTTCCATTTCCCCACGGAATTTTTCCATTTCCCCCTGGAATTTTTCCATTTCTCCATGGAATTTTTCCATTTCCCCACACAACCCCTCGCTGTGTCCCGCAGAACGGAATCTCAATCCCAAGGCGGCGTGCCTCAAGAGGAGGGAAGAAGAGAAAGTCTCCTCGGATCCTCCTCCGCTCTCGCTCGCAGGGCCCCACCCCGGCATGGGCGACGCCTCCAATCACATGGGACAGATGTAAAAAGGTCCGGCCCCCACTCCCGCCTTTTTCCCGTTCCCAAGTTCCTCCTGGATCCCCATTCCTGGATTCCCAAATTCCTCCTGGATCCCCATTCCTGGATCCCCAAATCCCTCCTGGATCCCAAATTCCTCCTGAACTCCCAAATTCTTCCTGGATTCCCAAATCCCTCCTGGATCCCCAAATCCCTCCTGGATCCCCATTCCTGAACCCCAAATTCCTCCTGGATCCCCATTCCTGGATTCCCAAATCCCTCCTGGATCCCCATTCCTGGATCCCATTCCTGGATCCCATTCCTGGATCCCCAAATCCCTCCTGGATCCCAAATTCCTCCCAGATCCCCAATCCCTCCTGGATCCCCAAATCCCTCTTGGATCCCCATTCCTGGATCCCAATTCCTGGACCCCCAAATCCCTCCTGGACCCCCAAATTCCTCCTGGATCCCCATTCCTGGATTCCCAAATCCCTCCTGGATCCCCATTCCTGGATCCCAATTCCTGAACCCCCAAATTCTTCCTGGATCCCCATTCCTGGATCCCCATTCCTGAACCCTCAAATTCTTCCTGGATCCCCATTCCTGAACCCCCAAATCCCTCCTGGATCCCCATTCCTGGATCCCCAAATCCCTCCTGGATCCCAAATTCCTCCTGAACTCCCAAATTCCTCCTGGATCCCCATTCCTGAACCCCCAAATTCCTCCTGGATCCCCATTCCTGGATCCCCATTCCTGAACCCTCAAATTCTTCCTGGATCCCCATTAATGCCTGGATTCCCAAATCCCTCCTGGATCCCCATTCCTGAACCCCCAAATCCCTCCTGGATCCCAAATCCCTCCTGGTGGATATTAGGGATGGATATTGGGATTGGAATTGGGGTTGGAACTGGGGATGGATATTGGGGTTGGATATTAGGGATGGATATTGGGGTTGGAAATTAGGGCTGGATATCAATGTTGGATTTGGGGGTTGGATATTAGGATTCAATATTAGAGTTGGACATTGGGATTGGATATTGGGATTAAATATTAGGGTTGGATATCAGGGATGGCCATTGGGGTGGGATATCGGGGTTGGAATTAGGGCTGGGTATTGGGATTGGATATTGGGATTGGATATTGGGGTTGGAATTAGGGCTGGATATTGGGATTAAATATTAGGGTTGGATGTCAGGGATGGACATTGGGGTGGGATATCGGGGTTGGAATTAGGGCTGGGTATTGGGATTGGATATTGGGAATTAATATTAGGGTTGGATATTAGGGCTGGATCTTGGGGTTGGGTATTAGGGCTGGATAATGGGATTGGAATTGGGGTTGGAATTGGGATTGGATATTGGGGTTGGATATTAGGGTTGGAATTGGGGTTGGATATTAGGGCTGGAATTGGGGTTGGATATTAGGGATGGATAATGGGATTGGAATTGGGGTTGGATATTGGGGTTGGATATTAGGATTCAATATTGGGGTTGGATATTGGGAATTAATAGCAGGGCTGGATCTTGGGGTTGGATATTGGGATTAAATATTCGGGATGGATCTTGGGGTTGGATATTAGGGCTGGAATTGGGGTTGGATATTGGGGTTGGATCTTGGGGTTGGATATTAGGGCTGGAATTGAGGTTGGATATTGGGATTGGATATTGGGGTTGGATATTGGGCTTGGATATTAGGGCTGGAATTGGGGTTGGATATTAGGATTCAATATTAGAGTTGGATCTGGGGGTTGGATATTAGGGCTGGAATTGGGGTTGGATATTGGGATTGGATCTTGGAGTTGGATATTAGGGCTGGAATTGAGGTTGGATATTGGGATTGGATATTGGGGTTGGATATTGGGCTTGGATATTAGGGCTGGAATTGGGGTTGGATATTGGGATTGGATCTTGGGGTTGGATATTAGGGCTGGATATTGGGGTTGGATATTAGGATTCAATATTAGAGTTGGATCTTGGGGTTGGATATTAGGGCTGGATATTGGGGTTGGATATTAGTATTCAATCTTAGAGTTGGATCTTGGGGTTGGATATTAGGGCTGGAATTGGGGTTGGATCTTGGGGTTGGATATTAGGGCTGGAATTGGGGTTGGATATTGGGGTTGGATATTAGGGCTGGAATTGGGGTTGGATATTGGGATTCAATCTTAGGGTTCCATCTCAGGGATGGATCTTGGGCTCGGAATCGACCTTGCCCATCCAGCCCACACCTCCCAACCCCTCCCAAATCCCTTTTGGGGCCCTTCCCTGCCACGACAGCACCGGGGCGGGGCCGTTTTTTGGGATCGCCCTGAGCCAATGGGAATTCTCCTGCTGCTCCCATAGGATTTCTCCACGGAAAAGCCGAGAGCCCAATTCCTTCTCCGCCGTCCTGATCCCGATCCCGAGCCCTTCCCTTCCGTACCCGTCCGACAAGTCTGAGTCGATTCCGAATCCCAGACGCGACAGATTCCGGCATTCCCGAAGGGAAAACCAACGAAAAACGAAAGGAAACCACGGGAAAACGAGAAAAAACCAACAAAAAACCAACAAAAAACCAACAAAAACCGACAAAAACCGACAAAAAAACCAACAAAAAAAAAGGAAGAAAAAGGAAAAAAAAGGAACTTTTTCGGTTTTTTGGTGTTGGGGAGGGATGAGGACTCTTCTTGGAACATATCACGGGATGTCCGACGCGGAATTCCGAGCCTGGCAATCTTTTCTTTCTCCACACTGTGGGACCGATGCATTTTTTGTGCCTAAAAAAACAAAATAAGAAAGAAACAGAAAAAAAAAAAAAAATGAGCAAAAAAGAGAAAAAAAAGAGAAAAAAAAAGGAGAAAAAAAGGGGGAAAAAAGGGGGGAAAAAACGGGGAAAGAAGGGAAAAAAGGGGAGAAAAGAAAAAAAAAGGAAAAATGAGGGGAAAAAGGGAAAAGAAGGGGGAAAAAGGAAAAAGGGGGGGAAAGGAAAAAAAAGGGGGGAAAAAGGGGAAAAAAGGAAAAAAGGGGGGGAAAAAAAGGGGGGGAAGGAAAAAAATGGGGGAAAAAAGGGGAAAAAGGGGAAAAAAAAGGGAGGGGAAGGGAAAAAAATGGGGGAAAAAAGGGGAAAGAAAATTTAAAAAAAGGGAAAACAAAAGAAAAAGGGTGAGAAAATTTCCTTTTTTTTTTCTTCTTTTTTTTCTCTTCTTTTTGGAACAAGAAACAAAAAAGGAAAAAAAAAACCACACAAACACCACAAAAAAAAAAAAAAAAGGAAAAGCAACAAAAAAACAAAAAAAACCCCGACGCCGCCGCCGCCCAAAAAATTCCCCGAATTTGTTAAAGCTGAGGAGAAAAAAGAACAAAACGATTTTCCGAGTTGCAAAACCACACAAAAAAAAAAAACCCACAAAAAAAAAAGGTAAACTTTGCAATAATGCTAAAAAGTGTACTTCTTGAAGGGGAGGGGGGGGAGGGGAGGGGGGAAAAACTCCCTGAAAAAGGGGGGAAAAGAGGGAAAACTGAGCGTTTGTGCACTTTTCCCGGGAAAACGGAGTGCTTTGGGGGTGGGGGAGGGGGGACGTTCCCGTGAAACCAGCAGAGAATGGGAGGGGGGAGGGGAGGAGGAGGAGGAAGAGGAGGAAGGGGAGAGGGGAGGAGGAGGAGGAGGAAGGGGAGAGGGGAGGAGGAGGAGGAGGAAGAGGAGGAGGAGGAGGAAGAGGAGGAGGAGGAAGGGGAGGAAGAGGAGGAGAAGGAAGAAGAGGAGGAAGGAGAGGAAGAGGAGGAGGAGGAAGGGGAGGAAGGGAAGGGGAGAAGGAGGAGGAGGGGGAAGAGGAGGAAGAGAACGAGGAGGAGGAAGAGGAGAGGGGAGGAGGAGGAAGAGGAGGAGGAGGAGGAAGAGGAAGGGGAGGAGGAGGAGGAAGAGGAAGGGGAGGAGGAGGAAGGGGAGAGGGGAGGAGGAAGGAAGGGAGGAAGAGGAAGGGGAGGAAGAGGAGGGGGAGGAAGAGAAGGCGAGAGGGGAGGAGGAGAAAGAGAACGAAGAGGAGGAAGAGGAGAGGGGAGGAGGAAGGAGAGGAGGAAGGAGAGGAGGAGGAGGAGGAGGAGGAAGAGAAGGCGAGAGGGGAGGAGGAGGAAGAGAACGAGGAGGAGGAAGGGGAGAGGGGAGGAGGAGGAGGAAGGAGAGGAGGAGGAGGAAGAGAACGAGGAGGAGGAGGAGGAGAGGGGAGGAGGAGGAGGAAGGAGAGGAGGAGGAGGAAGAGGAAGGGGAGGAGGAGGAGGAAGGGGAGGAGGAGGAGGAAGGGGAGAGGGGAGGAGGAGGAGGAAGGAGAGGAGGAGGAGGAAGAGGAAGGGGAGGAAGAGGAGGAGGAGGAAGAGAAGGGGAGAGGGGAGGAGGAGGAAGAGAACGAGGAGGAGGAAGGGGAGAGGGGAGGAGGAGGAAGGGGAGGAAGAGGAGGAGGAGGAGGAAGGGGAGAAGGAGGAGGAGGAGGAAGGGGAGGAGGAGGAGGAGGAGGAGGAAGGGGAGGAGGAGGAGGAGGAAGAGGAAAGGGGAGGAGGAGGAGGAAGAGGAGGAGGAAGAGGAAGAGAAGGAAAGGGAAGAGGAAGAGGAAGGGGGGGAGGAAGCAGCAGGAGCTTCCCGAGGGAGGAGGGGGAGGAAGATGTTTGTAAATAAACAGAGAAAAATCTATCGGAGAGATTTAGCCCAGGACTGGGGGGGGTGAGAGGTTTTGGGGCGGTTTTGGAATGTTTGGGGGTTTTGGGGGGCTTTGGGGATTTTTGGGGATTTTGGGGGATTTTTTTCAGATTTTTTGGGGGGATTTTTGGGGGGTTTTCTGGGATTTTTTGGGGATTTTTGGGGATTTTTTTGGGATTTTTTGGGGGTTTTTTTGGGGATTTTTTTAGGGATTTTTTTGGGAATTTTGGGGGGTTTTTTTTATTTTTTTTAGATTTTTCGGGGAATTTTTTTGGAATTTTTGGAGGGGTTTTTGGGGGGTTTTTTGAGATTTTTTTGGGATTTCTTTTGGATTTTTGGGGATTTTTTTTGGAATTTTGGAGGGTTTTTAGTGGTTGTTTTGAGGTTTTTTGGGGGTTTTTGGGTGTTTTTTAGGGATTTTTTGGAGGGTTTTTTTGGGGTTGTTTTTGGGTTATTTTGGGGGGGTTTTGGTGGTTTTTTGCTGTTTTTTATGTTTTTTTGGAGCTTTTTTGGGTTATTTTTGGGGGGTTTAGGGGTTTTTTTTGAGATTAGGATTTTTTTCTATTTTTGGGAGGGTTTTTGGGAGGTTTTTTGGAATTTTTAGAGGTTTTTTGGGGGGTTTTTTTTTGGATTTATGGGGGTTTTGGGGGGGATTTATTGGGATTTTTGGAGTTTTTAGGGATTTTTTGGAGGTTTTTGGGGGGTTATTTTGGGGGTATTTTTGGGGGATTTTTTGGGGGATTTTTGGAGTTTTTTGGGGGGTTTTTAGTGGTTTTTTTGCGGCTTTTTTGTGCTTTTTTTCCAGGTTTTTTGGGGGTTATTTTGGGGGTTTTTGGGGGTTTCTTTGGGTTTTTTTTTGGTGGGGTTTTTTGGATTTTTTGGGGTTTTTTTTTCTTCCTTTCCTGCTTTATTTGGGGTGATGTTGTTCCTGGAGAAAAAACCTAAAAAAAAACAAAAAAAAGGGGGAAAAAAGGGGAAATCCATGAGAAATCCTCGTCGTACGGATGGACTTTTTTTAAAAGGATTTTACCTGTAAATACGGAAATTTTGGGGGTTTTCTTTCCCCTTTTCTCGGTTTTTTTTTTTGGGATTTTTGGGGGATGATGTTTGTTGATTTATTTTCGGCTCATGGAGGGATTTTCCCGTTGCTTCTCATCCCAAAATCAGGTGGGGTTGGTTCTTTTTTAGGGTTTTTTTTTTTTGCCCTCAAAGGGGGGTTGGGCTTGGGGGAAAAAGGGGGAAAAGGGAGGGAAAAAAGGGGGAAAAAGGAGGAAAAAAAGGGGGAAAAAGGAGGAGAAAAGGGGGGAAAAGGAAAAAAAGGGGGGAAAGGAGGAGAAAAGGGGGAAAAAAGGGGAAAAAGGAAAAAGGAGGAAAAAAGGGAGGAAAAGGAGGAGAAAGGAGGGGAAAGGAGGAGAAAAAGGAGGAAAAAAGGGGAAATAAGGGGGGAAGAAAAGGGGGAAAAAGGGGAAAATAAGGGGGGAAAAAGGAGGGAATAAAGGGAAAATAAGGGGGGAAGAAAAGGGGATAAAAGGGGAAAAAAAGGGGAACAGAGGAGGAAAAAAGGGGAAAATAAGGGGGGAAAAAAAGGGGAAAAAAGAGGAAAAAGGGGGGAAAAAGGGGATAAAAGGGGAACAAAGGAGCAAAAAAGGGGAAAATAAGGGGGGGAAAAAGGAGGAAAAAAGGGGAAAATAAGGGGGGAAAAAAGAGGAAAAAGGGAAAAAGAGGAAGAAGAGAAAAAAGGGAACAAAGGAGGAAAAAAGGGGAAAATAAGGGGGGAAGAAAAGGGGAAAAGAGGAAGAAGAGGAAAAAGGGGGAAAAAGGGGAACAAAGGAGGAAAAAAGGGAAAATAAGGGGCGAAGAAAAAGGAGGGAAAAAAGAGGAAAAAGGGAGGGAAAAAGGAGGAAAAAAGAGGAAAAAGGGAAAAAGGGGAAAAAGGGGGGGAAGGAGGAAAAAAGGGGGAAAAAGGAGGAAAAAAGGGGGAAGGAGGAAAAAAGGGGAAAATAAGGGGGGAAGAAAAGGGGGGAAAAGGGAAAAAAGGGAAAAGGGGGAAAAAGGAAAAAGGGAAAAAAGGGAACAAAGGAGGAAAAAGGGAAAATAAGGGGGGAAAAAAGAGGGAAAAGGGGAAAAAGGGAAAATAAGGGGGGAAAAAAAGGGGAAAAAATGGGGGAAAAAGGGGAAAAAGGGGAAAAAGGGGGAAAAAAAGAGGGGGAAAAGGAGGGAAAAAGGGAAAAAAAGGGGAACAAAGGAGGAAAAAATGGGGAACAAAGGAGGAAAAAGGGAAAATAAGGGGGGAAGAAAAGGGGAAAAAAGGGGGGGAAATGAGGGAGAAAAGGGAAAATAAGGGGGGGGGGAAATGAGGGAAAAAGGGGGGAAAAGGGGAAAAAAGGGGGAACAAAAGAGGAAAAAAGGGGAAAATAAGGGGGGAAGAAAAGGGGAAAAAAGGGAAAAAGGGGGGGAAAGGGGAGGAAAAAGGGGAAAAAAAGGGGAACAAAGGAGGAAAAAAGGGGGAAAGGGGGGAAAAAGGAGGGAATAAAGGGAAAATAAGGGGGGAAGAAAAGGGGGAAAAAGGGGGGAAAAAGGGGATAAAAGGGAAAAAAAAGGGGAACAGAGGAGGAAAAAGGGGAAAATAAGGGGGGAAGAAAAGGGGGAAAAAGAGGAAAAAGGGAGGGGAAAAAAGGGGGAAAAAGAGGAAGAAAAGGGAGGAAAAGGGAAAAAGGAGGGGAAAGGGGGGAAAAAAGAGGAAAAAGGGAAAAAAGGGGAACAAAGGAGGAAAAAAGGGGGGAAAAGGAGAAAAAAAGGGGGGAAAAAAGGGAAAAAAAGAGGGAAAAAAAGGAGAAAAATAAAGGGGGGAAAAAAAGGAGAAAAAGGGGAAAAGGGGGGGAAAAGGAGAAAAAAAAGGGGAAAAAGGGGGGAAAAAGGAGGAAAAAAAGGGGAAAAAGGAGAAAAAAAGGGGAAAAAGGAGAAAAAAAAGGGAAAAAAGGAGAAAGAAAAAGGGAAAAAGGGGGGGAAAAAGGAGAAAAAAAAGGGGAGCAAAGGGAAAAAGAAGGGGGAGCAGAGGCACCCGAAATCCCCCGCGGCACCCGAAATCCCCCGCGGCACAAAGGCTTTGCCAGCGTTCGGGGATCGCGGTGGCCCCGTTGGCCACGGGATTTTTGCCGAGCTTGCCCTGCCCCAAAGTCACCGCCGTGCCTTGCCACGTTGGCTTCTTTCCATCGGCAAAACCCGCCTGGGCCTCGGGGAGGGCTTTGGGGCAGATTTGGGGCAGATTTGGGGTTTTTTGGCGTTGAGTTTTGGGGGGTTCGGGTTGGTTTTGGTGGGTTTGGGGGCGGTTTTTGGGGTCCGATGGCGTCGAGCGTCTTGGTTTTGTGTGGGGAGGGGGAAGAGCAAGAGATGCCAAGTTTTGGGGTCTTTTTGGGGGTCATCTTTGGGGAGATTTATCAGTCCTAAAAAAACACCACCAAAAAAGCACGAAAAGCCCACAAAAAATGATAAAAAACCACCAAAAAACCACCAAAAAATCACAAAAAACCCCATTAAAAAATCATGAAAAAGCCACCAAAAAATCACAAAAAACCATGAAAAAATCACGAAAAAAACACCAAAAAATCACGAAAAAAACCCCATGAAAAAATCACGAAAAAGCCACCAAAAATCACAAAAAACCCCATGAAAAAATCACGAAAAAGCCACCAAAAAATCACAAAAAATCCCATGAAAAAATCACGAAAAAGCCCCATAAAAAATCACGAAGAAACCACCAAAAATCACAAAAAAACCCATAAAAAAATCACGAAAAAGCCACCAAAAAAATCACAAAAGCCCCATAAAAAATCACGAAGAAACCACCAAAAATCACAAAAAAACCCATGAAAAAAATCACGAAAAAGCCACCAAAAAATCACAAAAAACCATTAAAAAATCATGAAAAAGCCACCAAAAATCACAAAAAAAACCATTAAAAAATCATGAAAAAGCCACCAAAAATCACAAAAAACCATTAAAAAATCACGAAGAAACCACCAAAAAATCACAAAAGTCCCATAAAAAATCATGAAAAAGCCACCAAAAATCACAAAAAACCCCATGAAAAAATCACGAAAAAGCCACCAAAAAAATCACAAAAAAAAACATAAAAAATCATGAAAAAGCCACCAAAAAATCGCAAAAAACCCCATAAAAAAATCACGAGAAAGCCACCAAAAAATCGCAAAAAAACCCATAAAAAATCACGAAAAAGCCACCAAAAATCGCAAAAAAACCCATAAAAAATCACGAAAAAGCCACCAAAAAATCACAAAAAATCCCATGAAAAAATCTCGAAAAAGCCCCATAAAAAATCACGAAGAAACCACCAAAAATCACAAAAAACCCCATGAAAAAATCACGAAAAAACCACCAAAAAATCACAAAAAAACCCATAAAAAAATCACGAAAAAGCCACCAAAAAAATCACAAAAGCCCCATAAAAAATCACGAAGAAACCACCAAAAATCACAAAAAAACCCGAAAAAAATCACGAAAAAGCCACCAAAAAATCACAAAAAACCATTAAAAAATCATGAAAAAGCCACCAAAAATCACAAAAAAAACCATTAAAAAATCATGAAAAAGCCACCAAAAATCACAAAAAACCATTAAAAAATCACGAAGAAACCACCAAAAAATCACAAAAGTCCCATAAAAAATCATGAAAAAGCCACCAAAAATCACAAAAAAACCCATTAAAAAATCACGAAAAAGCCACCAAAAAAATCACAAAAAAAACCATAAAAAATCATGAAAAAGCCACCAAAAAATCGCAAAAAACCCCATAAAAAAATCACGAAAAAGCCACCAAAAAATCGCAAAAAAACCCATAAAAAATCACGAAAAAGCCACCAAAAAATCACAAAAAAACCCATAAAAAAATCACGAGAAAACCACCAAAAAAACCACAAAAAAACATAAAAAATCACGAGTTTTGGGGTCTTTTTTGGGGTCATGTTTGGGGAGATTTATCAGTCCTAAAGAAAGCACCACAAAAAAGCACAAAAAGCCCATCAAAACCCATCAAAAAATCACAAAAAACCCACCAAAAAAATCACAACAAACCCATAAAAAACCCACAAAAAACCCACCAAAAAAATCACAAAAACCCACAAAAAAACATAAAAAATCACAAAAAAACACCAAAAAATCACAAAAACCCACAAAAAACCAGAAACAAGAAACCATAAAAAACCACAAAGAACCATAAAAAATGACAAAAAAATCACCCAAAAAATCACAAAAAACCCACATAAAAAACACCAAAAATCCCACAGAAAACCCATAAAAAAACACACCAAAACCCACCAAAAAATCACAAAAAAATCACCAAAAAACCCACAAAAAGCCACAAAAATAAAACCACAAAAAACCAGAAAAAACCCAGAAAAAAACATAACAAACTCACAAAAAAAAACCACAAAAAACCCACAAAAAACCGAGGAAAAGCCAACAAAAAACACCAAAAAAACGAGAAAATGAACAAAAAACCAACAAAGAAACCCCAAAAAAACCCAACAAAAAACCAACAAAAAACCAACAAAAAAAAACCCCAAAAAACAACAAAAAAAACCCAAAAACCCAACAAAAAAAACCCTCAAAAATCAACAAAGCAACAGAGACCCCAAAACCCCCAAAAAAACCCCAAAACCCCAAAAATCAACAAAAACAATAAAGAAACCCCCCAAACCAACAAAAAACTCCCAAAAAACCACCAGAAAACCAACAAAAAACCCAATAAAAAATATTAATGTTTCATTTTCATTTCCGTTTTCAACCCCCCAAAAAAAAACCCAGAAAAGGGGGGAAAAAAACCCCAAAAAAAGGGGAAAAAACACCAAAAAAAGGTGGGAAAAAATCCAAAAAAAGGGGGGGAAAAAAACAAAAAAAGGGGAAAAAAAAAACCAAAAAAGGGGGAAAAAAACCCAAAAAAAGAGGGAAAACCCTCCAAAAAATGAGGAAAAAAACCCCAAAAAAGGGAATCGCTCCCCCAAAAAAAGAGGAAAAAAAAACCAAAAAAAGGTGAAAAAAACCCAAAAAAAGAGGAAAAAAACCCCCAAAAAAGGGAATCGCCCCCCTAAAAAAAGAGGAAAAAAAACCCAAAAAAGGTGAAAAAAAACCCCAAAAAAAGGTGAAAAAAAAAACCAAAAAAAGAGGAAAAAAAACCCAAAAAAGGTGAAAAAAAACCCAAAAAAAGGTGAAAAAAAAACCCAAAAAAAGGTGAAAAAAAAACCCCAAAAAAAGGTGAAAAAAAAAACCCAAAAGAGGTGAAAACCCCCCAAAAAAAGGTGAAAAAACCCCCCAAAAAAAGGTGAAAAAAATCGGGATTTTGGGGCGGGGTTTTTGTGGCAGCGGCATAAAAAACCCGGGAAAATCCCACGGGAATGAGGAGTGGATTCCTTGGATGTGGAGGGGGATTGAGCTGGAGTTTCATCGTGGATTTTTGGGGCTTTTTGGGGCTTTTTGGGGATTTTTGGGGATTTTTGCCGAGGAGGAAGAAGCCATAAAAATCCTTTTCCAAGAGATTCCGGAGCTGCTGGATCAGGCACGGAGTGGGATTGAAGGAATCCCAATTGAACCATTTTGGGGTTGAATTCCTGGAATTGGGAAAGCTCCAATTCCCAGTTTGGGATCAGCTGGGATGGGAATTGCCAGAACCCAGGATTTTGGGATGAGCCGGGATGGAAATTCCCACAATTTGGGATTTTCCAGGTTCAGAACATCTCCAAAAAAGGGGAGATGTTGATTTTTCCGCAGCTTTTTCCACCTCCCCACGGAAGGAATTTGGGGATCTGTTGGTTAGGGAATGTTCATCCCGAATTTTGGGGGTTGGTTGGGGTGGGTGGAGGCTTCGCCAGGGGGGTTTTTTTGGGATTTTTTTTGTTGGGATTTTGGGGGATTTGGGATGGAGGGGAAGGATCGGGATGGGGATGGGAATGAGGTGGGAAGGAGGGAAGAGGAAAGGGGGGAAAAGGGGATTTTTAGGAGGGGAAAAGGGGGGAAAATAGGGGAAAAATAGGGAAAAAGAAGGGGGAAATAGGGGAAATAAGGAGGAAAATAGGGAAAAAGAAGGGGGGGAAAAAGGGGGAAATGAGGGAAAATAAGGGGGGAAAATAGGGGGAAAATGAGGAAAAATGGGGAAAAAATAGGGGAAAAGCAGGGGGGAAAAATAGGGGAAAGAAGAGGGGAAAATAGGGAAAAAAGAGGGAAAAAGAAAGGGGGGGAATAGGGAAAAATAGGGAAAAAAGGGGAAAAGAAGGGGGAAAATAGGGAAAAATAAGGAAAATAGGGGAAAAACAGGGGAAAAAGAAGAGGGTGAAATAGGGAAAAAGAAGGGGGAAATGGGAAAAATAGGGAAAAATAAGGGGGAAAATAGGGAAAAATAGGGGGGAAATAAGGGAAAAATAAGGGGGAAAATAAAGGGAAAATTAGGGAAAATAGAGAAAAATAAGGGGGGAAATAGGGAAAAATAGGGGAAAAATAAGGGGAAAATAGGGAAAAATAAGGGGGAAAATAGGGAAAAATAGGGGGAAAATAAGGGAAAAATAAGTGGGAAAATAAAGGGAAAATTAGGGAAAATAAGGGGGAAAATAGGGGAAAATAGGGGAAAATAATGGAAAAGTAAGTGGGAAAATAAAGGGAAAATTAGGGAAAAATAAGGGGAAAATAGGGAAAAATAGGGGGGAAATAGGGGAAAAATAGGGGGAAATAAGGGAAAAGAAGGGCAAAATATGGGGGAAAATAGGGAAAATAGGGGAAAATGACGGGGGAAATAAAGGGAAAATTAGGGAAAAATAGGGGGAAAATAGGGGAAAAATAGGGGGAAAATAGGGGAAAAATAGGGGAAATAAGGAGGAAAATAGGGAAAAAGAAGAGGGGGAAAATAGGGGAGAAAAAGGGGGAAATGAGGGAAAATAAGGGGGGGAAATAGGGGAAAAGAAGGGGGAAAATGGGGAAAAGAAGGGGAAAATAGGGGAAATAGGGAAAAAAGAGGGAAAAAGAAGGGGGGGAAGAGGGAAAAATAGGGGAAAAGAAGGGGGAAAATAAAGGGAAAATAGGGAAAAATAAGGAGGAAAATAGGGGAAAAAGAAGGGGGAAATAGGGACAAAATAGGGGAAAATAGGGAAAAAATACGGAAAAAATAGGGGGGAAATAGGGAAAAATAGGGGGGAAATAGGAAAATAAGGGGGGAAATAAAGGGAAAATTAGGGAAAAAATAAGGGGAAAAATAGGGGGGAAAGAAGGGGAAAATAGGGGAAAAATACAGGGAAAAATAAGGGGAAAAAGAAGTGAAAATAAGGGGGAAAATAAGGAGACAAATAGGGAAAAATACAGGGAAAAAAGGGGGAAATAGAAAAATAAGGAGACAAATAGGGAAAAAGAAGTGGAAAATAAGGGGGGAAATAGGGAAAAATTAGGGGAAAATAGGGAAAAATACAGGGAAAAATAGGGAAAAATACAGGGAAAAATAGGGGGAAATAAGGGGAAAAGAGAGGAGGAAATAAGGAGAAAAATAGGGAAAAAGAAGGGGAAAATAGGGGAAAATGAAGGAAAAATGGGGGAAAATAAGGGGAAAAATAAAGGGAAAATAGGGAAAAATAAGGGGAAAATAAGGGGGAAAATAAAGGGAAAATAGGAAAAATTAGGGGGAAATGGGGAAAATTAAGGGAAAAATAAGGGGGAAAAAAGGGAAAAATACGGGGGAAATAGGGAAGAAGAAGGGGAAAATAGGGAAAAATTAAGGAAAAAATAGGGGGAAAATAAGAGGAAAAATAGGGAAAAATAAGGGAAAACAGGGAAAAATAAGGGAAAACAGGGAAAAAGGAGACAAATGGGGGGAAATAAGGGAAAAATAAAGGGAAAATAGGGAAAATAAGGAGAAAGAAGGGGAAAATAGGGAAAAATAAGGAGAAAAGCAGGGAAAAATAGGGGAAAATAGGAGAAAAATAGGGGAAAATAGGGAAAATAAGGAAAAATACAGGGGAAAGTTGGGAAAAATACAGGAAAAAATAAGGGGAAAATAAGGGGAAAAAGAGGGAAAAATAAGAGGAAAATAGGAAAAAATAAGGAAGAATAGGGGGAAAATAGGGAAAAAATCAGGGGAAAATCAGGAGGAAAAATAAGGAGAAAAGTAGGGAAAAGGGGAAAATAAAGGGGAAAATAAAGGGAAAATAGGGAAAAAGAAGTGGAAAATAGGGGAAAATGAGGGGGAAAATAGGGAAAAATAAGGGGGGAAAAAAGGGAAAATAAGGGGGAAAATAAGGAAAAATTAGGGAAAAATAGGGGGAAAATAAGGAAAAATTAGGGAAAAATAGGGGGAAAATAGAGGGAAAAATAGGGGGAAAATTAGGGAAAAATAGGGAAAATATAGGGGGGGATAAGGAGAAAAATAGGGAAAAATAAGGAAAAATAGGGAAAATAAGGGGAAAAATAAGGAGACAAATAGGGAAAAATGAGGGGGAAAAATAGGGAAAAATAAGGAGAAAGAAGGGGAAAAATAGGGGAAAATAAGAGGAAAAATAAGGAGACAAATAGAGAAAAATGAGGGGAAAATAGGGAAAAATTAGGGAAAAATAGGGGAAAATAGGGAAAAATAAGAGGAAAAATCAGAGGAAAGATAAGGAGACGAATAGGGAAAAATGAGGGGAAAAATAGGGAAAAATAAGGAGAAAGAAGGGGGAAAACAGGGAAAAATTCGGGGGAAAGCAGGGCAAAGCCACCCCAAATTCCCAAAGAATCCACGGAAGGGGTTTTTTTTGGGAACTCTTGGACTTTCAGTGGATTCCCCCTTTTTTTTTTCCTGCCTTTCCCGGTTGGTTTTCCCAAAGAAATTCCCGCTTTTCTTCCCCTTGGAACTTTCTGTCCTGGTGCAAACGATGCTGTGGCCTTTTTTTCATTCTCGTTCCTTGTGATGCAACTGGGAAGAAGCTGAGAAACGACAGAAAAACCACGAAAAGAAAGGGAAAAAATGGGTTGAAAAAGAGAGAAAAAGGACAAAAAAAAACCCAATTGAACCCGAGGTTTGAAGCGTGTATCAGTGCCTGGCTTTTTGTTATAAAGCTTCTTTGTCTGGTGGTTTTTTTTTGGTATGGATGAGAGTTGGAGGATGGGTGGGAAGGAGGAATGAAGAGAAAAATGCCCCAAAATGGCAGAAAAATTAAAAAAAACGACCCTAAAAATGGGGGGGAATAGGGGAAAAAAAGGAATGGGAGGGGGAAAAGGGGAAATGGGGAGGGAAGGGGGAATGGGAAGGAAAAGAGGAATAAAAAAGAGAAATAGGAAAAAGAAATGGAAAGGAAAAGAGAAATAGAGAAAAAAAAGGGGGGGGAAATGAGGAAAAAATAGGGAAAAAATAGAAAAAGAGAAATGGAAAGGAAAAGAGAAATAGAGAAAAAAAAGAGGGGGGAAAATGGGAAAAAAATAGGGGAAAAAATAGAAAAAGAGAAATGGAAAGGAAAAGAGAAAAGGAAAAGGGAAAAATAAATAAAAAATAGGGGGAAAAAGAGAAATAGAAAAAGAAAAAATAGGGGGGGAAAGGAGAAAAAAGGGGAGGAAAAGGGGGAAAAAGGGAAAAAAAGGGGGGAAAAGGGAAAACAGGGAAAAAAGGGGAGAAAGAGGGGGGAAAAAGGGGGAAAAAGGGAAAAAAAGGGGAAAAAAGGGGGAAGGGAAAATGGGGGAAAAGGGGAAAAAAGGGGGAAATAGGGAAAAAAGGGGGGGAAAGGGGAAAAAGAAGGAAAAAAAGGGAAAAAGGAAAAAAGGGGGGGAAAGAGGGGAAAAAACCCCAAAAAATGGGGGAAAAAAGGAAAAAAAACCCAAAAAAATGGGGGGGGGGGGGGAAAGGGGAAAAAAAAAACAAAAAATGGGAAAAAAGGGGGAAAAAAAAAAGGGAAAGAAAGGAAATAAAAAACCCAAAAAATGGGGAAAAAACAAACAAAAGAAAGGGGGGGGAAAGAAACAAAAAAAAACCAAAAAATGGGGAAAAAAAGGAAAAAAAATACCCGAAAAATGGGGGAAAAAGGTAAAAAAAAACCCCAAAAAATGGGGGAAAAAGGTAAAAAGAAAAAACCAAAAAAATGGGGAAAAAAGGTAAAAAAACCCCAAAAAATGGGGGGAAAAAAACCCAAAAAATGGGAAAAAGAGGGGAAAAACCCCCCAAAAAATAGGAAAAGAAGGAAATAAAACCACCCCCAAAAATGGGGAAAAAACCCAAAAAAATTGGGGGGGAAAACCCCAAAAAAATGGGGAAAAAAACCCAAAAAAAAGGGAAAAAAAACCAAAAAAAAGGGAAAAAACCCTCAAAAAAAAGGGAAAAAAAGTTAAAAAAAAACCCAAAAAATGGGGGAAAAAAGGCCAAAGCTCCCCATTTCCCCCTGGATTTGGGAGCATTCCCGAATTTCCGCCGCCGCCGCCGGAGCCTCTGGAGTTATTCCCAGATTTGCCCCTCGGAGCCGCCGTGTCCAGGAGCGTTTGGAGCAAGAGAAGAGCGGGATTTGGGAATTGCCGGTGCTTGGAAGGGCCCTTTTTCCATGGATTTGGGGTTGGGAAAGGGAGGATCCCAGTGCCCTTTATCCCATGGATCCCAATTCCCATAGATCCCAATGCCCTTTATCCCATAGATCCCAATTCCCATGGATCCCTTTATCCCATAGATCCCAATTCCCATGGATCCCAATTCCCATAGATCCCATTATCCCATAGATCCCAGTGCCCTTTATCCCATGGATCCCAATTCCCATAGATCCCTTTATCCCATAGATCCCATTATCCCATGGATCCCTTTATCCCATAGATCCCAATTCCCATGGATCCCAATTCCCATAGATCCCATTATCCCATAGATCCCAGTGCCCTTTATCCCATAGATCCCATTATCCCATGGATCCCTTTATCCCATAGATCCCATTATCCCATAGATCCCAGTATCCCATAGATCCCAGTGCCCTTTATCCCATGGATCCCATTATCCCATAGATCCCATTATCCCATAGATTCCAGTATCCCATAGATCCCATTATCCCATGGATCCCAGTATCCCATGGATCCCAATTCCCATAGATCCCATTATCCCATAGATCCCAGTGCCTTTTATCCCATAGATCCCATTATCCCATAAATCCCAGTATCCCATAGATCCCAGTGCCTTTTATCCCATGGATCCCATTATCCCATAGATCCCATTATCCCATAGATCCCAATGTCCTTTATCCCATAGATCCCAGTATCCCATAGATCCCAGTGCCTTTTATCCCATAAATCCCATTATCCCATAGATCCCAGTGCCCTTTATCCCATAGATCCCAGTATCCCATGGATCCCATTATCCCATAGATCCCAGTGCCTTTATCCCATAAATCCCAGTATCCCATAAATCCCAATTCCCTTTATCCCATGGATCCCATTATCCCATAGATCCCAATGCCCTTTATCCCATGAATTTTGGGGTTTTTCCGGGGAGTTTGGGGGATTTTGGGGATTTAATGGAAGTTTTTGGGATTTGGGGGGGGAATTGGGGGATTTTCTGGGATTTTGGGGGATTTTTGGGGATTTTTGGGGGATTTTCTGGGATTTTGGGGAGGAAATTTTGGCATTTTGGGGGAGGCTTTGGGGGATTTTTGGGGAGTTTTCGGCATTTTTGGGAGGTTTTTTGGGAGTTTGGGGGATTTTGGGGGAGTTTTCTGAGAGTTTTTGGGGATTCTCTGGGATTTTGGGGCATTTTTGGGGATTTTGGGGAGATTTTAGGAAATTTTTTTAGGAGGGTTTGGGGATCTTTGAGATCTTTTGGGAATTTTCTGGGATTTCCCAGGGGTTTTGGGGAATTTTTGGGGAGTTTTGGGGATTTTTTGGGGAAGTTTTGGGGATTTTTTGGAAGCTTTAGGGATTTGGATGGATTTTGGGGTTTCTTTGGGGATTTTCTGGGATTTTGGAGGAGATTTTAGGGATTTTTTTAGGAGGTTTTGGGGAATTTTGGGGGGACTTTTTTAGGAGTTTTCTGGGATTTTTGGGGAGATTTGGGGGGATTTTTTGGGAGTTTTGGGAATTTTTGGGAATTTTTCTGAGTGAGGCATTTTCTGGGATTTGGGGGGAGTTTTTGGGATTCTTTGGGATTTTTTTTTTTATTTCTGGGCTTTTGGGGGGTTTTGGGATTTGGGGCATTTTCGGGGATTTTTTGGGGGGCTTTTTGGGGTTTTTTGGGGACTTCTTGGGAAGATTCCCAGGATTTTCCAGGCAGGGAATATTCCCGGCATCCCACAGTGCCACCTAGCGAGCTCCACCTTTTGGGAATGTTCCAGGGAGAGATTTTAGGGAATTTTGGGGGGTTTTAGGGAATTTCCAGGACTGGGGGATTTTTAGGGAATTTTCCCATTTTTTTAGGATTTTTTTTTTAGGATTTTTGGGGGGGATTTTTAGGGCTTTTTCGGGTTTTTAGGAGATCTTTGGGATTAGGGTTTTTTCATGGAATTTTTGAGGGATTTTAGGGAATTTTTAGGGGGTTTAGGGAATTTCCAGCACTGGGGGATTTTTCGGGAATTTTCCCTTTTTCTTAAGGGAATTTTTAGGGCTTTTTTCGGGTTTTTAGGAGATCTTTGGGATTAGGGTTTTTTCATGGAATTTTTGAGGGATTTTAGGGAATTTTTAGGGGGTTTAGGGAATTTCAAGCACTGAGGGATTTTTAGGGAATTTTCCCTTTTTCTTAAGGGAATTTTTAGGGCTTTTTTCGGGTTTTTAGGAGATCTTTGGGATTAGGGTTTTTTTCATGGAATTTTTGAGGGATTTTAGGGAATTTTTAGGGGGTTTAGGGAATTTCCAGCACTGGGGGATTTTTAGGGAATTTTCCCTTTTTCTTAAGGGAATTTTTAGGGCTTTTTTCGGGTTTGGGGAGCTCTTTGGGATTAGGGTTTATTCATGGAATTCTTGAGGGATTTTAGGGAATTTTTAGGGGTTTGAGGGAATTTCCAGCACTGGGGGATTTTTAGGGAATTTTTCCCTTTTTCTTAAGGGAATTTTTAGGGCTTTTTTCGGGTTTTTAGGAGATCTTTGGGATTAGGGTTTTTTCATGGAATTTTTGAGGGATTTTAGGGAATTTTTAGGGGGTTTAGGGAATTTCCAGCACTGGGGGATTTTTAGGGAATTTTCCCTTTTTCTTAAGGGAATTTTTAGGGCTTTTTTCGGGTTTGGGGAGATCTTTGGGATTAGGGTTTATTCACGGAATTTTTGAGGGATTTTAGGGAATTTTTAGGGGTTTGAGGGAATTTCCAGCACTGGGGGATTTTTAGGGAATTTTTCCCTTTTTCTTAAGGGAATTTTTAGGGCTTTTTTCGGGTTTTGGGGAGATCTTTGGGATTAGGGTTTTTTCATGGAATTTTTGAGGGATTTTAGGGAATTTTTAGGGGGCTTTTAGGGTCTTCCCAGGGCTTTTTAAGGGTTTTTATGGGGTTTTAGGGATTTTAGGGTATTTCTAGGGGGGGGGTTAGGGCATTTTCATTAAAAACCCATTAAAAATTCGGGATCCACGAGGAAGGAAATGGGGAAGGACAACAAAGCTACCGGGAAAACCATTGGAAAAGCCCGAAATGAAGGAGTAGCAAAGGGGCATCCCCCGACAAGGGACAGAATTCCCGGCATTCCAGAGGCTCCGCTTGGCTTTGGAATGGATCGCATTTTTAGGGATCATCCCCCCGCTATCCCAGGTTATTCCAGGGATGGAGCAGCTTCCAAAGGGGTTTTTTTCCATCCCTTATCCCGGTATTTCCTCAATCCGCGCGCTTCCTCTCAATTCCAGGTTTTTAGGACCGAGAGTTTCTCGGGAAAACCGGAAGCCAGGAATTCCTTCCCCATATCCCATCCATCTCTGCCCTCTGGCAATGGGAAGCCATTCCCTGTTTCCCATCCCTCCATCCCTTGTCCAAAATCCCTCTCTTGGAGCCCTCGGGAATTTGCTCCAAGGTCTCCCTGGAGCCTTCCCAATCCTTTTCCACCCTTAGGAAATAAATACGAAGAGATAAAAATGGAGAGGGAAAAAAACCCACGCACACACAAACATCAACGTTTTATTAACAATAAATATCAAACTTTTAGACCCCCACACCGGGATTAAAACCCGAAACCTACCCACTCTCCACACGCGGTCTGCGATGGCGCCGGCTCCCTCTGGGGAGGACCCGAGCCCTCACGGAGCACGTCCTGCAGCAGCCGAAGGAGAGCCGCTGGCTCGCCCGGCCTCGACCTCCTGCTCACGGCAGAGAACAGCGGAGGGACGGCGGCAGGCGGAGCAGCTGCGCTGGAGCCCCTCCATGCGTTCTCCCTCAGAGTCGGGGCTCCCCTCAGGCTCGGCGTCCCCTCATGCTCGGGTCCCCTCATGCTCGGGTCCCCTCATGCTCGGGCTCCCCTCAGGCTCGGCTCCCCTCAGGGTTTCCCGTCTTCTCCTCATGCTCGGGTCCCCTCAGGCTCGGCTCCCCTCATGCTCGGCTCCCCTCAGGCTCGGCTCCCCTCAGGCTCGGGGTCCCCTCATGCTCGGGCTCCCCTCAGGCTCGGCTCCCCTCATGCTCGGCTCCCCTCAGGCTCGGGCTCCCCTCATGCTCGGGCTCCCCTCAGGCTCGGCTCCCCTCAGGCTCGGCTCCCCTCATGCTCGGGCTCCCCTCAGGCTCGGCTCCCCTCAGGCTCGGCTCCCCTCAGGCTCGGGCTCCCCTCAGGCTCGGGTCCCCTCAGGCTCGGGCTCCCCTCATGCTCGGGCTCCCCTCATGCTCGGCTCCCCTCAGGCTCGGCTCCCCTCAGGCTCGGGGTCCCCTCATGCTCGGGCTCCCCTCAGGCTCGGGTCCCCTCAGGCTCGGGCTCCCCTCATGCTCGGGCTCCCCTCAGGCTCGGCTCCCCTCAGGCTCGGCTCCCCTCATGCTCGGCTCCCCTCATGCTCGGGCTCCCCTCAGGCTCGGCTCCCCTCATGCTCGGGCTCCCCTCATGCTCGGCTCCCCTCAGGCTCGGCTCCCCTCAGGCTCGGCTCCCCTCATGCTCGGGCTCCCCTCAGGCTCGGGCTCCCCTCACGTTTCCCGCCGGCGGGAAACCCTCGGGCCGGGTGAGGCGGCGGCTCCGTCCCCCTCGGGGCAGCCCCGAGATGGTTCCCGCGGCTGCTCGGAGCCGAGGAGAGGAAAAGCCGCTTTTACCTGAGCCCAGCCCGAGGCCGCCAAGGAAAAGGAGCCATTCCCGGAAAAGCCGCACCGGGAATTTTTTTCCCAAAGCAGCCCCGGATCCTAAAGATCCGGCAGCAGTTTGTGAGGAATCCTGGAATCCGCTCTCCTCATCCATCATTCCCAGACGGACTCAGCTCTAGATCCATAAAAACCGCGGCCATCCAAGCTCTCCGTGGAGCCGGGTAGGAGCTGAGGGCTGGAATTGTGCGGGAATTTCTTCCCGGAAAAGGCTCTGGGAATTCTTGGAGTGCCCATCCCTGGAGATATTCCCAAGGAATGCCTGGATGTGGCACTCGCTGCTGAGGGCTGGATCCGCGAGCCTGGAGCTCTTTTCCAGCCTCAAGGACAGAACAATTCCATGATTTTCCTGGAATTCCAGGACCTAAACCTCCCCCCCATGGAGCTCCTCCGCCTCCTTCCTACTCCGATATTCCCGGGAATTTTGCAGCTTTTCCCATGGAAAAGGGGGGAATTGGGGCATTCCAAAAGTTGGGAAAGGAGGAGGTGGGAAGGGAATGGGGATGTGAAGGGATCCCGGAGTGGGAATAGCGGCTGGAATTGGATGCTTTGGGAATTCCCAGATGCCGGAGAGCTTGAAGGCCCCTTCCAAGCGCAGCCATTCCATGGATTCCATGGATTCCCGGCGATTCCAAGGAGCCGCGCACCCGAACCCTTCCTTTTCCATGATTTTCCAGCTCTTTTCCAAAGCATCAGCGGTTTTCTGCCTCTCCCAGATTTTCCTCCCCCCCCTCACTCCCAATTTTCCCTCATTCCCCACCCTTTTCCCAACCCCGAATGCATGAATTCCATGGAAAATCCGACTCCAAAGTTGGGAATTTCCTGGGAAATCCTATCCGGATTCCATAAATTTCATGGATTGGGGATGGGCTTTTCCATGGAATTCGGGACTTTGGATTTCCCACGGAATTCCTGGATTTGGAGTTGGATTTGGGACCGGATTTTCCAGGAAATTACCGGATTCGGGACCGGATTTTCGGGGAATTTCATGGAATTGGAGTTGGATTTTTGGAATTGGATTTTCCATGGAATTCCTGGAATTTGAAGTTGAATTTTCCAGGAATTTCATGGATTTTGGATTGGATTTTCTGGGAAATTCCCGGATTTTGGATCAGATTTTCTGGGAAATTCCTGGATTTTGGATTGGATTTTCTGGGAAATTCCCGGATTTTGCATCAGATTTTCTGGGAAATTCCTGGATTTTGGATCGGATTTTCCGGGAAATTCCTGGATTTGGGATCAGATTTTCTGGGAATTTCATGGATTCAGGATCGGATTTTCCAGGAAATTCCTGGATTTGGGATCAGATTTTCTGGGAATTTCCTGGATTTAGGATCGGATTTTTCTGGGAATTTCACGGATTCAGGATCAGATTTTCTGGGAATTTCCTGGATTTGGGATCGGATTTTCTGGGAATTTCACTGATTTTGGATCAGATTTTCCAGGAAATCCACAGAATTGAATTTTCCAGGAATTTCACGGAATCGGGATCAGATTTTCCAGGAAATCCTGGAATTTGGGATTGGATTTTCCAGGAAATCCATGGAATTGCAGTTGAATTTTCCGTGGAATTCCTGGATTCAGGATCAGATTTTCTGGGAATTTCATGGATTCGGGATCGGATTTTACAGGAAATTCCCGGATTTTGGATCAGATTTTCTGGGAAATTCCTGGATTCGGGATTGGATTTTCTGGGAAATGCATGGATTTTGGATCGGATTTTCCGGGAATTTCATGGAATTGGAGTTCGACTTTTGGAATTGGATTTTCCATGGAATTCCTGGAATTTGGAGTCGGATTTTGCAGGAATTTCATGGAATTGGGATCGGATTTTCCTGGAAATTCCTGGAATTGAATTTTCCGGGAATTTCCTGGAATTTGAATCGGATTTTCCGGGAATTTCCTGCATTTGGGATCGGATTTTCCAGGAAATTCCTGGATTCGGGATCAGATTTTCTGGGAATTTCATGGATTTAGGATTGGATTTTCCAGGAAATTCCTGGATTTTGGATCGGATTTTCCGGGAATTCCATGGAATTGGAGTTGGACGTTTGGAATTGGATTTTCCATGGAATTCCTGGAATTTGGAGTCGGATTTTGCAGGAATTTCATGGAATTGGGATCGGATTTTCCTGGAAATTCCCGGGAAATCCAATTCCGTGGATTTCCTGGAAAATCGGATCCAGAATCTGTGAAATTCCCAGCCTGTCCCGGTGTATCCCGCTCTATCCCGGTGTTTCCCGGTCGCTCCCGCCGCCGCCAGGGGGCGCCGCGCCCCCGGGAGCGTTCCGCGCGCGCTCCACGCCCCCAAGGCGCGCGCTCCGCCGGGGTCACGTGGTTCCCCGCGCGTCACGTGATCGGGGCGGCGGCGGCGCGCGGGGGCCGCCGGGAAGCGCCGGGCGGGACCGGGCCGGGATCGGGACCGGGCCGGGATCGGGACCGGGCCGGGATCGGGACCGGGACCGGGATCGGGCCCAGCGCAGCCCCGGCGCTCCGTGACTCGCCGGCGGCTCCTGGGCTCCTCCATCGTTCGCCGGTGGCGGCAGCCAAGAGATGGTCCGGGCCTAGCGGAGCGGCCAGCGCAGGTGAGCGCGGCCGGGCCCGGCCTCCCGCCGGGAGCCGCGGTGGGGCACAGCCCGGGAGGGCGGGGGTCCCTCCCCGGGCAGCGCAGCCCGGGGCATTCCCTGGAACGGGGACTCGGGGCGGGCTCGGGGCCGGCGGGGCCGCTGCGCTGCCCTCCCCGCTGAGGGAGTGAATCCTGTTCCGCTCATTGCCTTGGTCAGGGCTTTGTTGCTTCCGCTTTGCTCTCCCGGTTCGGCACCGGCACGGGCTGCGGGGCTCTGGGGGCGGCTCTGGGCGGCTTCGCGGGGCTGCCGTGCTCGGGGAATTGGCTTCGGGCGGCTGCTGCCGCCGGGCAGCGAGGGAAGAGCCGCGGGTCCGGACACAATCCCGTCCCGGAGTGAGCGGGTGGCTGTTGCGTAAAGCCTCATCCTTGGGGGGGTTGTGTAGGGCTTTGGAAAAGTCGCTTAACGGTCCTGGGCTCTGGGCTGACTTCTTTCCTTTTTTGCCATTTTTCAATGAGCAAAACAAAGCGAGAAAGCGTTGAGAGGTGTAAGCCGGGTATTGGTGCGTTCAGTGCTGTGCCTGTGATTCTCTTCGGGAGACGAGCAAGGGGTTCAGTGGATTTTGGGGGAGAACTGAGCGCTTGTGCCAAAGCTCGCTCCCAGCCTGGGCAGGTGCTGCGCAGTGGAAAGGGAAAAGGGGCAGGTGTGGGACCCACTGCCCCCCCAGCTCATCTCTCGCCTTATTACGGCCTTGTTTGGTCATTTTCTCGGGAGTGCCGGTGCTTTGGAGCATTCCCGTGTTCCCAGTGCTGGCAGGCAGGCGCCCACCTGCCCCTGTGGGACTGCCCAGGCCCTTCCTCAGTGCCGCTCTTTGGAATGAGCTGGTTCTGCTGGGGCCTGGGTGTTCATTTGTCACCTGGGCTCCCTCCCGGCTACTGAACTCCTCTCAGGTGTATTCCTGGTTCCTGACATTCCTTTCAAACTCCCGAATTCTTCTCTCAGCTCCCTGGCAAATGGGGCTTTGCAGCCTGGGGGAGTTCTTGCAAAACGGGGTCCAGTGAAGTGCTCTGCAGGAGTGGTTGTGCACCTGAGCGGTCATTTAATTGTCCCCTCTAATGAGGGAAACGTGATTAAACTCCCGGTGCTGTGCTGCTGTTGTGTGTCGGCCTCGAGGTGTGAGACAGTCCCGGTGTCACACTGGAGTTGTTTAGTGGCTGGACTGGGACTGGGACTGGGACAGGTCTTGTTGGTCAGGAGCAAAAGGGAAAATTTATCTTTTGCCTTGCTTAATATCTTGGCTTTATTGATGTATCAATGTCAGTTTTTGTCATTTGCTGCCTCCTGCACAGTGTGTTTGCAGCTCGGTGTGAGAGCAGACTCTCCCCTGTTGGGGAGTGAGACAATCCTGGAATATCCTGAGCTGGAAGGGACCCCCAGGGATCACCCAGTGCCACCCCCGTCCCTGCCCAGACCCCCCAACAACCCCAGCCTGGGCATCCCTGGCAGCGCTGTCCCAGCGCTCCTGGAGCTCTGGCAGCCTCGGGGCCGTGCCCATTGCCTGGGGAGCCTGGGCAGTGCCCAGCAGCCTCGGGGGGAAGAGCCTTTCCTGATCTCCATCCTAACCCACCCCTGGCCCAGCTCCAGCTGCTCCCTGGGTCCTGTCCCTGTCCCAGGGAGCAGAGATCAGAGCGGGAGGCCCCGATGTGTTCTGACCTCACACTTCTCTACCAGAACAAACCCAGTGCCCTCAGCAGCTCTTTCGTGGTCCTTCCCCACCCTTCCCCATCCCCATGGCCCTTCTTTGGATGCTGCCAGCTTTGTATCTTTTGTATATTGTGGCACCCAAAAGTGCCCCCAGGACTCCAGTACAGTTGAACAGCAAGGAAAGAAAACAGTGGATTTCAGCTTTGATCTCAAAAGCTGTCTCAGGCCCCTGATAGTGCCTCGAAATGTCTTTGCAGTTGTTGCTTTATGACTTGTGTCGAACACGGAGAGAGTGAGACTGAGCCCCTGGGCTCAGCTTCTGTGTGAGAAGCCACACGGCAAGCCAGAAAAATGATTTCTATTTCTATGTTTAGCATTCTTCCCAGTTCCAGTGAGCTGAACTTGCTAAAACACGAGAAAAGCCCAGTGAAAGAGGAGCTGGATTTCTAGGACGTCTTTCTGGGAAGCTGGAACGTGCAAATGCTCGCGCGGGGTTGCGGCCCAGCTCTTACTGAGAAGCTGCCACATTTCTGGCTGCACAAACCATCGAGTTTGCTTCCTGAGGGCTTTGTAGGTCAGGAGCTGCAGCAGAAACCTGTCCTGCGGTTCCCCTGGCCCGTGGCAGGGTGCCCCTTGCACACCAGTTGCTTCTGTGGCTGCTGGCGGGCGCGTTGTGCCCCAGGGTTTTCCAGCGGGGGTGCTGCCGTGTGGGATGTGACTAAGGACACGTGTGACCTGCGCCTCACTGACGGAGACAGCAGCTCCTGGCATCTTCTGACGCCTGGCAGCAGGGCCTCTGGGGCCAGGTGATGGTGGAACTGCTGTCATTTTGTCCCCCACTGCATTCTCAGCGCTTAGGAGAAGTGCCAAAGCTGCTCGTGGCTATTGCTGCTGCCTCCGTCCCTTCCCTTCCTGCTCGTCCCCTTGCTTTGGGAGGTTTGTAATCATTACTGCTCGTGCTCTTTGCTCCAGATCGGCAGAAATGTACAGTGTTGAGGGCGGAAATCCTGAGAGTTGAGTCTTGGGAGCTGAGCCAGGAAAGCAGCACCTCTGCCATGGGCAGATCGGGCACGTGGAGAGAGCTCGAGCAGCTTCCAAGAGGCGCCAGCAATGTGTGTGTGGAGCTGGGAGGAGCAGGAGTTGCAGTGTCGTGTTTGGAGTCCCCCTGGGTGAGGATGTAGGAATAGACTGGAGTTTTTGGTGACTGAGGTTTCTCTTCTGTGGCAATAATTGTTCTTGGCCACGTCATTTCGGTTTGTTCCTCGCCTGTGGTTTGTTCTACAGGCCTATTTCCTTTCTCTCCTGCTATGGTGTCTCAGTTATCTTCAGCAGAGGCTCAGCAATAACTAAACTTGAGCTTAGATACTTCAACTTCAGTTCAGAGTAGGTACACGGCAGAAATCCTTCCCTGTGAGGGTGGGCAGGCCCTGGCACAGGGTGCCCAGAGCAGCTGGGGCTGCCCCTGGATCCCTGGCAGTGCCCAAGGCCAGGCTGGGCACTGGGGCTTGGAGCAGCCTGGGACAGTGGGAGGTGTCCCTGCCCTTGGCAGGGGTGGCACTGGATGGGCTTTGAGGTCCCTTCCCACCAAGGCCTCGCCTTCCTTTGCCTTCAGTGTCTGCCTCAGAGTTTGTACCCAAACCAAAGTGAGGTTGGTGTCACCTTCTCTAAACTGGGAGAACAGATCACTCCAAGCTGTGGGGAGATGGAGAGGCTGTAGGATGGAGAGGGTGCAGCCCTGCAAACGCCGAGCTGTGGGGTTGCTGCTTTCAACAGCCTCGTTGTTCCTGCGGACACAGCTCAAGGTGGGTCTGAGAGAGACAAACTCTGCTTTTGGGGGTTTGTGTTGATGAGGAGGGGAGGGGAGGTCACTGCTCTGCTTCTTGTAACTGCTGGGGCAGAGCCAGGAGCCCAAGGCAGGACAAGGGCAAAGCAAACCTCTCCGAGCTCTTGGATTCTCTTCATTCCCAGATATTCTGATTCCTGCCCGAGTCCAAGTTCATTGTGCTGTGCAGGATGTGATTTTAATCAGGTTTTAGTGCTGCTTTAGCTGAGTGTTTCTAGGGCTTGAGGATGAAGCCAAATGCTCTGCAGTGAAAAAGTGATGGATGTTCAGCACGAGATTCTCTTCAGGAACTGGCACGAAAAGTGGTTGCTGAAGCCGAGGGAGGAGCGATTCCCAGCTTGGCTGGAAGAGGGAGAAGTGCTCACTGCTGGTCTGTCACTTCATCCTCATGAGTGAGTCTGGGAGCTGCCGAGATCGGCCAGGCTGCAATTTCAGATCGTTTAGATGGGCTGGCCTTGACAAATTCCTATTTTGGTGCCTGGAGCAAAAGCTGAAGGTGGCAGGAAGTGGCAGCAGTGGCAGGGAACTGAAGTGACACCAGCCTGAGCTCAGAACTCCTTTTGGTTGTGACCTCGAGCAGTCCCTGGGCTGGGTGAGTTCCCCTTGTTTGTAAAGGAGAGGAGGCCAAACAGTTTTGCAGAGCTTCAGAAGAGCAGCTGAAGAAGTGCAGCAGGAAAACGGGAGCATCTTCCCTCGCCTGATTTCGGAAGATGCCCGGGGGATTTTAGCAGAGCGAGAGCTGAAGCTGAGTGTGCGATCTCCCTGCTGCTGCAGGTGCCTGGGGACGGGGCAGGCAGGGAGCTCTGGCTCAGGAGGAGCAGGAATCGGATTGTTCTGGGGAGAAACCTCCTCCAGGCTTTACCAGCTCCTGGCTGCAGCTCCTTTGGGTTTGCTCTCTTGACTCTGAGAGTCCCAGGCTGGCAGTGAGAATTGGGCAGTTTGGGACTTGGGTGTTCCGTTGCAGCATTTGCAGCCGAAGCTGCTGCTCTTGGTTGTAAAAGAGAATTTTGGGGATTTCTCTGAAGGCAGAACCAGCTGCAGCTGTTGGAGAGCAGCAAATTGAGCAGTGGGATGGTTCCCATGTGAAAGTGTTCTGGTTCCTGAAGGTCTGTTTGCCGGAGTGCTGTGTGTACGTGGTGTTCCTGCCCGTGTCCTGAGTCCAGAGCCAAGCTGGAGCAGCTGTGAACATCTGCTTGAACCACACCTCGATGGAGAAGCGATTCTTCACTGGGGAGAACCGACTTGGAATGGGTCACTTAAGCAATTCTGCATTTTCCTAGGGAGGCAAACGAGCAGCACGTGAGGTGTCAGAAGTGTTTCGAGTTTGGCCACTGGACGGATGAATGGGAAGAGAAAATACCTGCCCAGGCCTTCAGGGACAGCTCCGCTGGCCAAAATCCTGAAGGAGAAAGAAAAGCAACTCCAGCTGCAACAGAGGTAAGCCTGGCAGGGTGGAGTGGCTGGTTTAGCAATGAAATCAAAGCAAAGATGTTGTCCCAGCCCATTTCCCGTGGCCTTTCCCTCCAGACCGTGGGATGTGTGTTCCTGTTAGAGCTGCTCGGTGTGTTAAGTGAAATCCCAGAGGATTGAAATGAGCACTTTAATTTAATGGAAGCCTTTCATTAACATGGGCTCACCTGAAATCACTTCAAACTGGTCTGGCCCATGTGAAACAAAAACCGTGCACTGAGCCAAAGTTAAAATGGGTGGAGCCTTTTTGGTAGTGGAGCAGTTGCCTGAACTCCTTGGTTCTTTGATTTCATGGTTTTGTGCCGTCCAGGCAGGTGGGGCTGAAAGCTGCCCATGTATTTCCAGCAAAGCAGCAATTCTGGTGCTGTGTTCAGATTTGCTGTTCAAAGCTGTGGTTAAACCCGGCCCAGCCCTGCTCCTGCTGCTCGCTGGGAGCTGCGGGGCTCAGACAGGTGAAGGAGAGTTGGGTTGGCAGCTGGAGCTCAGCACAAAGCAAAACCATCTCGCTGAGTTGCACAGCGATTTCCTGTGGCAGCCGAGAAAGTGGGAGGAGCAGAGAAACCTCAGCAGAGCTCTGCTGGGGCACCGGAGCTCCTTCCCACTTTGCCCTGGGAATGCATTTTAATGCTTCCTCCCAGGTTCACGATGGTTTCAACGAGCACACCCAGAGGCAAAAGGAACGCAGCCCATCGGTTTGCCACGAAATTCCAGCGGGCCGGGCTCACCTCTGCCCTGCTCCGCTTGGATTTTGGGAGCTGCAGAGGGACAGGGGCACTGCCAGCGCCGCTCCTGGCACCTGGAATTCCTGAGGGCTCGGTCACTGCCCCTTGCAGCGCTCCCAGTGCCAGGATGGGAGGATGGAGAGCATTCCCAGCTTGTGCTGCCTCGCGATGGGGCAGCGAAGGGTGGCACTGGGGCAAGCAGGGCTCTTTGGCCTCCTCAGCTGCTCCAGCTCAGCAGCAGGTGTGAGTCAGGCCTGAAAGCCTGCCTGGAGCGGAGGCTCCTTAGCTTGTGAGTGATGGAAAGCGATTGATTCGGAAATGAATTTTGATCCAGTGAGGAATTGGGAAGTAATTAGAATCAGCCAGTATTGTGGCCAGGTCGGGAGTGCTTGGACTCTGACACTTGGCTCCAGTTGGAGGCAGAGTCTCTTCAGAGACTCGAGATTTTTAGGCTAAGGTTGAGTTAAAGGCTCCGATTGTTTCCTTGTTGCTTTTCTGCCCCGTTTCTGGTAAATTCTGCAGCTTACCACTGAAGGAGGGTGAATTGAGGGTGCAATTGCTTATTCTGGTCCTTGGCCTTGGCTCTGAGTGTGGCATCACTTAATGGGAGAGTTACAGGCCTGGCCAGGCTGGCACTAAAGGAGGTTTTGGGCTCTCCGTGAGGGACACGTGCTGGGACAAACCATCTTGTGCAAGGGAGCCTGAGTAACCCCCAGGTGGGAGCAGGTTTAATCCTGGTGCACCGCGCTGGCTGCTCAGGGCTCGGGTAACCAGGAGCTCCTCAGCTGTGCCAGGAGGGATCCCGTTCCTCGGCTGCCAGTGCTGCACTTCCAAGGATGGAGCTTTTCCTTCCTGGAGAAACAACTTCCTGGGCCACAGCAGAGCTTTTTGTGCCGCCTGCTTTGGGAGGTTCTTCCTTGCCCGTGGAGAAGTTGGGTCTCGCCCAGGTCTGCTGCGGAGCACCGGTGCCACCACCTTTGAAGAGCCACCCTGGAGGTGTCAGTGAGCCCCTCAGTGCCTGCCCAGCCTAGAGCAGGGCTGGGAGGGCAGGGGGCTCAGGGAGTGCTCATTGCTGGTGGTGTTGGAGCTCTGAGCCCAGCCCTGAGCTGGGTTTGTGGCTCTGAGGGCACGGGGAGTGTCCGGAGCAGGCCTGGCCTGGGCAGAGTAGGAACTCCTGGAGTAACTCCTGAGTAACCCACACCTTCCACGCGAGAGGGAGGCGCTGCCAGAGTCAGGCGCTGTCTCCTCAGAGGTGCTTTGGGGTTTAATTCTGTTCTCACAGTGACTCCTCTCACCTGGGAACCCCATGGTTACCTAGAGAGGGTCTGAGGCCTTAGGGATGTAAATATGGACAGGAGGGGTTGGAATCTGCCTATCAGGGAATCTTCCCCTTGCCCACAGGAGAGTGTGCAGAACTCTTCTGTGTGATGAGAAGGTTTTCATCCTTCAGGTGTGAAAATAAAAAACGGGAGAAATCTCGTTTTTCTGGCAGCACACAAAGAACTTTCTTCTGTGTCAGCACTACAACTCTGTGAGGGGATGAACACCTGGGAATCTGAAAGGCACATACCTGGAAATCATCAATAGGAATGGATTTTTCTGCTTCTTTTTGCACTGGAAAGAAAGGTGAAAGTTACAGGCTGAGTCAAGCTTTTACCCTTGATTTCAATCCATTCAGTTATTGCCAAATATGGCTACACACAACTTTTGTACCCTTTTCTCCTGTGCCTTGTGCATCCCAGCTGCTGCTGTCCATACAAAGGGAGGCAAAGGGGAGAGCAGAGCATAAATAGCACAGAAAATGAGAGGTGAATTGCTGGCTTTTCCTCCCCTTTGCTCTGCTTTGCCCGGCACTGAGCTGCCCAGTGCCCTTGGAACATTGAACTCAGCCTCACTGTGCTGCTGTTAGTTCATTTTCCTATTGCATTCATCAGAGCCATTAGTTCCCCCCCTTAATTAGCGCTGGAGAAAGTGCTGCAGAAAAGAAGACCAAGAAAAAAAAGGTATGTGGGGACTGGTGGAGACTGGTCCTGCACCGGTGGGGGCCGGTCCTGCACCGGTGGGGACTGGTCCTGTACCAGTGGGGACTGGTCCTGCACCAGTGGGGACCGGTCCTGCACCGGTGGGGACCGGTCCTGCACCGGTGGGGACCGGTCCTGCACCAGTGGGGGCCAGTCCTGCACCGGTGGGGACTGGTCCTGCACCAGTGGGGACTGGTCCTGCACTGGCTGTTCCAGCAGGACTTTTGCAGGGGGGGTGGCAAAAGTGACCTTTGCGAATTAATTTTGGTTTTGGTTTTACTGCTTTGAGCCTGGTGGAGGCTTTTGTCTGACAGGCATCTGGAGAATTTCTGCTCCTCCCTGTCCCAAAACTCGCGAGTTTTTACTCTCTGTTTCCCTCCCTGCTGGTTTTGCTCGCCCTGCGTGATGTTGCTGGAGCAGTAAAAGTCTTCCTCCGTCTGCCTCAGAGGGCATCGGGAGGCTCTGAAACAAGGCTGGCTCAGGGGTTCTGCTCCCTCAGGGCTCCACCTGCCCATCCTGCTCTGCCTTGGGCTCTTCCCATTCCCTTCTCCTGCCACTTCTCTCTCTCTCAAGCTCTGTGGAGAGAATGCAGGAAAACATCGAAAAAACTCCAAGCCCAGAACCAGACAAAACCCCCTCGATGCCAAACTCAGCCAAAATCCAGGAAATAACCCTGCCCTCTCCAAGCCCTGGTTGGAGCCAAGAACTCCTTGCACATTGTTTGTACTTTATGTTTCCTTGGGAATTTGCTTTCTTAGCAAACGGAAAGGAGGAGCAGCCAGAGCTGTGGCTCTGACACCGCTGGCATCGTGTTGGGAGTTTGACTCCGGGGAAAGGCTGAGCAGTACCAGCCCCAGCATCTCTTCCCCTTTACTGTCAGTTCTCTGGCTGCCAGTCTGACCTCAGCCCGTTTCCAGGAGGGGTTCCAAGGGCAGGCCTTTGCTGGGTGTGGCAGGCAGGACATGAGGCGGAGCAGAAGCCCAAAGGGCTCCTTTATTCCAGGCTGCCCTGTGGAATGTGCTTTGTTGGAATGCTGGGCTGCTGGCTCCGCGTGGTTTAGCCAAGGCTGCTTTCCCAGAAGTGCCAGTTTATTGCTGCAGTTACTCGGGACTGGTGAGATCACGAATTAACTGGTTTGGAGCTGGGCAGCTCAGGCCTCTTCCTGCCTCAGCTTCCTCAGGTGCTGCAGCCTGTGCTGGCATTGTGATTTGCAGAGTGTTGGAGCTCCAAAGCAGTGCAACAATGAGCAGAGCAGAAGGGTTCGTGGAGAACGGGGTGCTTTGGGCACTTTTCCCTTGAAAGTTTAAAACTCTTGTAAATTTGAATGGTTCTCCAGCTTCTATGCAGGCACAGAGTCCATCAATATCAATCCCTCTCCAGATAGTTTGCTATTTCGATGTCTATGTTGAGAAGGATTAAGTGTGGGGAATGCAGCACATTTATCACTTCCAGATTTCCAATGAAACTCTGTACAAGCTTGGCTTCTGGCAGGAGGAGCAGGAGCTCTTTTGCCCAGAGTGTGTTTGTTTTGCTCTAAGCAGTACTGAGGGAGCCCAGGCCTCAGCAGAAGAACAGGCTGGGGCAGAGCAGCTGCTGCAGAGCCCTGGGAGCCCCGGGGACAGAGCTGCCTCCAGCTGCTCCTCGGCCCCCGTGTCCCACGCGGGATGCTGGAGTTACCCACTGCGAGCCCCCTTGGGACTGGAGCACAGTAAATCTGCCTGTCTGAAGGGCAGGATTGTGTCCTCAGTCCCTCCTCGTTCCTTCCTTTCCTCAGGCCCCACCACTGTGGCTTGGGTGGCAGTGGCACGTTGGAAAGCCCTGGGGGTGCCAGCTGGGGGTGAGAGCTCGGGGTGCCAGCCCAGGCTCCACCAGCACTTGGCCCACACTGGGGCACAGATTGAGAGATGAACTCTTGGGAGCTTGTCCTGAGGAGGATGAGTGGTACCTGCTGGCGAAATTCGGTGCTTTCCCAGAGCTGTGATAAACCCCAAAGTCTTAGACTGCCAACCTACAGCCTCTGCACCGTCACATTCCCCAGTTGCATTTTGGATTGGAATTTTACCTGCTCCCGCCTGCGTCCTCCTGCTGGCAGTGCCAGCAGCCCACGTGCTGCCTCTCCTGAGAGCAAGTTCCTGCCTGTTTCCTCTGCCAGCCCCAGCTCTTGCTTCCCTCTGGCAGAGGCAGCTTTAGGTGCAATATCCTGATGTTTCTGGGAGTGGGTTTTGGAATAAACCTCCACACGGGCTGTCCATGGGTTGCTGCTATGGATTCTGTGAAAGGTGAGCAGGAAAAGCAAGTTCAGAGTTATTCAGGGGATCCTCTGATTCCTGCCCATCTCATGGAGCTGCTCAGGCTGAAACTACTACTCCCATGCTTTTTATTTTGCTCCTCTTAGTGCTGGTTTTTCCCCAGGTAAGTCAGGGCTGGAGCAGCCCTTGTGGGTTTATCTGTAATGAGCAGTGGTTGTGTCTGCACACGGAGATAGCAGATTCCAGCTGTAGTGTGCAAACGTCGGTGCTTTGTGCCTTAGTGCACACCCACATTTGTCAGCTGACAGGGCTGATGCGGTGAGAAAACCTCGCACTCTCCAATAACCTGAGCACAGGCACTTCCTGCGTTGTTACATTTAACCAAAGCTCTGATAAAAAATACTGCATTGATTTTTCTAATGGAGACCAGATTCCGCATTATCATAATTTACGTTTTTGGATAGTCTTTGATTGACTCTGGTGGGAAGGGAGGTGGATCAGTATCTTGTACTTTAGGGAAAGATCTAGGGGAGAATTGAATTGTACTTCCTTGGAATTCACATCACCCCCCCTTGGTGGGAGATGTTGATCTTGAGAACAACAAGCAGAGAACAGCCCAGGAAGGGCTGAACGTGACAAAACAGTGCAGAGCATACAGAAATCCTCTTTGCTGTGTTCATCATTCTGTCTTCATCTTGGATTGTTTCCACCCTTCTCCTGCACCTGGAAGTCACAAGCATCCTGCAGTGGCAGGTACTCTGGGTTCTTCTGCCAGGAGTAGTCTAAGAACAGCTTTTGCTGGGAGCAGCTCTGCCCTTGCTGAAATCACTGCTGAAACCTCCCCTGACTCTTGCAGCGCCAGAATTTCACGGTGGCCGTGGTGAGGCAGGGACTGAGCCTGGTTCATTGTCCCCAGAGCTCGGGTAGTACAGGACAGTCAGGCCAGTAAAGCCCCTGCTCAGGGCTGGGAACGAGATCCTGGCCAGCTTTCCCTCTCTGCCCCTCTCTGCAGTCCTGCTGGGCTATGTCATGCTACTGTGTTACAGCATTGTTCCATGTCTTTTTTTTTTGTTTTTTAGGAAATAATGCCGGATATTGGCAGTCAAGGGCGATGGAGCGAGGTGAGCAGTGACCGGTGGACAGAGTGAGTTGTTACGGCCTCGGTGTCAATTTTTGGTGCAGCTCTAAGCATCCGTTGTTGTTTGTGTGTTTTAGGTGGTCCACTTGCAGGATGTCCTGGCCCTGGATGCTGGAGGGTGCAAGCCTAAGGTATAGGTGTGGTGTACTTCAGTCGGAGCAGGGAGGCTGTGGTTTCACAGTCTCTCAGCATGTTTCGTGTGGTTTTGCTTTGCTTCTCTGCAGGTGCTGCTGCCGCCCTGGGCGTGCCAAGGGACAGAGGCGAGCAGGTGAGTTGGCATTTAGGTGGGGTGGCTGATAGGCCAGCGGTCTATGGCAGCGTGCTGAGCGTGTCCCTTTTCATTGTGCAGGTTTGTCCTGGCCACCTCCAGAGGCAGATCAAGATTTGAGGTGAGCCGGGGCAGTGGTGTGGAGTAGCCCGGGGATGCTCTTCTTGAGGGCAACAGTGACGTTTTCTGTTTTGTTGTCTTAGGTCCCGTGAGCAGGTGTGGAGCTGAAGCTTGGAGAGAGCAGGTAAGCGATGAGCCTCGGCAGTTTCGAGGGAGGGGGCCTTGCGGAAGGGGTCTCTTTTGGCGTGTGTTGTCAGAGGCTGAATTTTCTCCTTGTTCGCCGTCTTTCGCAGCTGCCAAAGCGGACCGTGGGGAACGTGGTGACATCTGAGGTGCTGATGCATTTTTTCTGTCAAGGATGGATTTTGTCCATTTGTCTTCAGAAAGCTAAGTGTTGGGAGCGGTGGTTGGGAGAAGGGAAAGGCCTTTGGAGTTCCAGGAGGCAACTGGAAGTTAGCTTAGAGGAGAGGGCTGTTGTGGGAGGGTCCCTTGGAAGTAAAGGGAGAGGGTTTCTCCTCAGCATCACCCGAGCCTTTGCTGGGCAGGGCAGTTCCCACCCATCTCTGTCATCGGCCTTTGAGTCTCGCCGTCATCGTGGATCTTTTTGCCCGAGGAGCTCGCCTTCGGGTCTGGCAGGATCGCCACGGTCTCCATTTTACCTCCTCGCTGCCGTAGCCGCCCGCGGGCATCTTGGCCACTTGCTGGTTGGTCACGTTTTGCAACGTCACTTCAGCCTTTGGTGGCAGAGTCCTTCCCTGGGGATCCCTTTGTATCACCTGGCAGTCATTGCCTCCTTCTCTAGGCCTGCCGAGCTTCTCAAGCATCCTCTGAGCAGCTTTGGCACTGGCTTCTTGGAAGGAGTTACGTTTCACTGTCGCGTGCTGTTGCCACAGAGCCTTCTTTCCCTCGGCATTGCCAGCCTCTGGCGCATCTTGCTCTAGGAATCTTGTGCCCATTGCTGGGCAGGTTCAGCTCGTGTCTGTGTTATGTCATTTGTGTCTGTGTTCTGTAGTTTGTGTCCATCCTCTCCTGTGTCACAGGGCTTTGTTACGTCTCGGTGCTTTCTCGGCCTCGTTCTGGGCCGTAGCGGCAGCGGGGATCTCTGCTCGCGTCCTTTCCCGGATCGGGCTCATTCCGGCATCTTTACAGTTCTGCTTTGGAGAGCAGAAGAAGTACACGAGATGTTCTCATCCATCTTCCTTCTCACTTTTGGTAGTATCTTTGTTTCATGGGCCATGGACTTCTCTGGACCCTCCTCACTGTGGTAGTTCCATAGGTTCCATTGCCTCAAAGCAGATCGGGTCTAGAATTTATCTTCTGGAGAGTTATCTCAAGTCCTCGTGTCATCTTTGCTTCTATTTGGTGTGCTTACACTTGGAGCTGCCCTGCCCTGGCACGCAGAGTCCTGGCTGGGTTGAACAGTTGTAAAACTTTGTGGTTCATCTCGTGTCTGTGGGGGTTTGTGTAGAAAACTTACGGGCCTGGTGGATGGGGATAACTCCGAGCTGTCAGCTCCTTGTAGACTGCCTCATGTTGTCTTGCAGGTCCCCAAGGCCGATTCCGATCCCTGCAGTCACCGATGCTCCCGCTTTTCCCAGAATCTGCCCTTCCACGGCAGGGAGCAGCAGTTGGAAGATGTGTTGAAGCGTCTTCATCCGTGGAGTGTTGTGAGTAAGGGCTGCAGGCAGTGTGTGAGCTGAAGAAGGGGTGTCAGTCTGTGAGAGTGTGTGTCTGTCTGTGAGAGTGTGTGTCTGTCTGTGAGAGTGTGTGTCTGTCTGTGTGTGCATGTGTCTGTCTGTGTGTGCGTGTGTCTGTCTGTGTGAGTGTGTGTCTGTCTGTGAGAGTGTGTGTCTGTCTGTGTGTGCGTGTGTCTGTCTGTGTGAGTGTGTGTCTGTCTGTGTGTGCGTGTGTCTGTCTGTGTGTGCGTGTGTCTGTCTGTGTGTGCGTGTGTCTGTCTGTGTGTGCATGTGTCTGTCTGTGTTTGCGTGTGTCTGTCTGTGAGTGTGTGTGTCTGTCTGTGTGTGCGTGTGTCTGTGTGTGTGTGCGTGTGTCTGTCTGTGCCTGCATGTGTCTGTCTGTGTGTGCGTGTGTCTGTCTGTGTGTGCGTGTGTCTGTCTGTGTGTGCGTGTGTCTGAGTGTGTGTCTGTCTGTGTGTGCGTGTGTCTGTCTGTGAGAGTGTGTGTCTGTCTGTGTGTGCGTGTGTCTGTCTGTGTGTGCGTGTGTCTGTCTGTGAGAGTGTGTGTCTGTCTGTGTGTGCGTGTGTCAGTCTGTGAGAGTGTGTGTCTGTCTGTGTGTGCGTGTGTCTGTCTGTGTGTGCGTGTGTCTGTCTGTGTGTGCGTGTGTCTGTCTGTGTCTGCGTGTGTCAGTCTGTGAGTGTGTGTGTCTGTCTGTGAGAGTGTGTCTGTCTGTGTGTGCGTGTGTCTGTCTGTGTGTGCGTGTCTGTCTGTGTGAGTGTGTGTCTGTCTGTGTGTGCGTGTGTCTGTCTGTGTGTGCGTGTGTCTGTCTGTGAGAGTGTGTCTGTCTGTGAGAGTGTGTGTCTGTCTGTGAGAGTGTGTGTCTGTCTGTGTGTGCGTGTGTCTGTCTGTGTGTGCGTGTGTCTGTCTGTGAGAGTGTGTGTCTGTCTGTGAGAGTGTGTGTCTGTCTGTGAGAGTGTGTGTCTGTCTGTGTGTGCGTGTGTCTGTCTGTGTGTGCGTGTGTCTGTCTGTGTGAGTGTGTGTCTGTCTGTGTGTGCGTGTGTCTGTGTGTGCGTGTGTCTGTGTGTGCGTGTGTCTGTGTGTGCGTGTGTCTGTCTGTGTGTGCGTGTGTCTGTCTGTGTGTGCGTGTGTCTGTGTGTGCGTGTCTGTCTGTGTGTGCGTGTGTCAGTCTGTGAGAGTGTGTGTCTGTCTGTGAGAGTGTGTGTCTGTCTGTGAGAGTGTGTGTCTGTCTGTGTGTGCGTGTGTCTGTCTGTGTGTGCGTGTGTCTGTCTGTGTGAGTGTGTGTCTGTCTGTGTGTGCGTGTGTCTGTGTGTGCGTGTGTCTGTGTGTGCGTGTGTCTGTGTGTGCGTGTGTCTGTCTGTGTGTGCGTGTGTCTGTCTGTGTCTGCGTGTGTCTGTCTGTGAGAGTGTGTGCCTGTCTGTGTGTGCGTGTGTCTGTCTGTGTGTGCGTGCGTCTGTCTGTGAGAGTGTGTGTCTGTCTGTGAGAGTGTGTGTCTGTCTGTGTGTGCGTGTGTCTGTCTGTGTGCGTGTGTCTGTCTGTGAGAGTGTGTGTCTGTGTCTGCGTGTGTCTGTCTGTGTGTGCGTGTGTCTGTCTGTGAGAGCGTGTGTCTGTCTGTGAGAGTGTGTGTCTGTCTGTGTGAGTGTGTGTCTGTCTGTGTCTGCGTGTGTCTGTCTGTGTCTGCGTGTGTCTGTCCGTGTGTGCGTGTGTCTGTCTGTGTCTGCGTGTGTCTGTCTGTGTCTGCATGTGTCTGTGTGTGAGAGTGTGTGTCTGTCCGTGTGTGCGTGTGTCTGTCTGTGTCTGCGTGTGTCTGTGTGTGCGTGTGTCTGTCTGTGAGAGTGTGTGTCTGTCTGTGTGTGCGTGTGTCTGTCTGTGAGAGTGTGTGTCTGTCTGTGAGAGTGTGTGTCTGTGAGTGTGTGTCTGTCTGTGTCTGCGTGTCTGTGTCTGCGTGTGTCTGTCTGTGTGTGCGTGTGTCTGTCTGTGTCTGCGTGTGTCTGTCTGTGAGAGTGTGTGTCTGTCTGTGTCTGCGTGTGTCTGTCTGTGTCTGCGTGTGTCTGTCTGTGTGAGTGTGTGTCTGTCTGTGAGAGTGTGTGTCTGTCTGTGTGTGCGTGTGTCTGTCTGTGTCTGCGTGTGTCTGTCTGTGAGAGTGTGTGTCTGTCTGTGTGTGCGTGTGTCTGTCTGTGAGAGTGTGTGTCTGTCTGTGAGAGTGTGTGTCTGTCTGTGTCTGCGTGTGTCTGTCTGTGAGAGTGTGTGTCTGTCTGTGTCTGCGTGTGTCTGTGTGTGCGTGTGTCTGTCTGTGTGTGCGTGTGTCTGTCTGTGAGAGTGTGTGTCTGTCTGTGAGAGTGTGTGTCTGTCTGTGTGTGCGTGTGTCTGTCTGTGAGAGTGTGTCTGTCTGTGAGAGTGTGTGTCTGTCTGTGAGAGTGTGTCTGTCTGTGTGTGCGTGTGTCTGTCTGTGAGAGTGTGTGTCTGTCTGTGAGAGTGTGTGTCTGTCTGTGTCTGCGTGTGTCTGTCTGTGGGAGTGTGTCTGTCTGTGTCTGCGTGTGTCTGTCTGTGTGTGCGTGTGTCTGTCTGTGAGAGTGTGTGTCTGTGTGTGCGTGTGTCTGTCTGTGTGTGCGTGTGTCTGTCTGTGTGTGCGTGTGTCTGTCTGTGAGAGTGTGTGTCTGTCTGTGAGTGTGTGTCAGTCTGTGTGTGCGTGTGTCTGTCTGTGAGAGTGTGTGTCTGTCTGTGTCTGCGTGTGTCTGTGTGTGCGTGTGTCTGTCTGTGAGAGTGTGTGTCTGTCTGTGTCTGTGTGTGTCTGTCTGTGTGTGCGTGTGTCTGTCTGTGTGTGCGTGTGTCTGTCTGTGTCTGCGTGTGTCTGTCTGTGAGAGTGTGTGTCTGTCTGTGTGTGCGTGTGTCTGTCTGTGTGTGCGTGTGTCTGTCTGTGAGAGTGTGTGTCTGTCTGTGTCTGCGTGTGTCTGTGTCTGCGTGTGTCTGTCTGTGAGAGTGTGTGTCTGTCTGTGAGAGTGTGTGTCTGTCTGTGTCTGCGTGTGTCTGTCTGTGTGTGCGTGTGTCTGTCTGTGAGAGTGTGTGTCTGTCTGTGTGTGCGTGTGTCTGTCTGTGTGTGCGTGTGTCTGTCTGTGAGAGTGTGTGTCTGTCTGTGAGGGTGTGTGTCTGTCTGTGAGAGTGTGTGTCTGTCTGTGAGAGTGTGTGTCTGTCTGTGTCTGCGTGTGTCTGTGTCTGCGTGTGTCTGTCTGTGAGAGTGTGTGTCTGTCTGTGAGAGTGTGTGTCTGTCTGTGTCTGCGTGTGTCTGTCTGTGTGTGCGTGTGTCTGTCTGTGAGAGTGTGTGTCTGTCTGTGTGTGCGTGTGTCTGTCTGTGTGTGCGTGTGTCTGTCTGTGAGAGTGTGTGTCTGTCTGTGTCTGCGTGTGTCTGTCTGTGTGTGCGTGTGTCTGTCTGTGTGTGCGTGTGTCTGTCTGTGAGAGTGTGTGTCTGTCTGTGTGTGCGTGTGTCTGTGTCTGCGTGTGTCTGTCTGTGAGAGTGTGTGTCTGTCTGTGTGTGCGTGTGTCTGTCTGGGAGAGTGTGTGTCTGTGTGTGCGTGTGTCTGTCTGTGTCTGCGTGTGTCTGTCTGTGTGTGCGTGTGTCTGTCTGGGAGAGTGTGTGTCTGTCTGTGAGTGTGTGTCAGTCTGTGTGTGCGTGTGTCTGTCTGTGTGTGCGTGTGTCTGTCTGTGAGAGTGTGTGTCTGTCTGTGAGAGTGTGTGTCTGTCTGTGTGTGTGTGTCTGTCTGTGTGTGCGTGTGTCTGTCTGTGTCTGCGTGTGTCTGTCTGTGTCTGTGTGTGTCTGTCTGTGAGAGTGTGTGTCTGTCTGTGTCTGTGTGTGTCTGTCTGTGAGAGTGTGTGTCTGTGTGTGCGTGTGTCTGTCTGTGAGAGTGTGTGTCTGTCTGTGAGAGTGTGTCTGTGAGAGTGTGTGTCTGTCTGTGAGTGTGTGTCTGTCTGTGTCTGCGTGTGTCTGTCTGTGTCTGCATGTGTCTGTCTGTGAGAGTGTGTCTGTCTGTGAGAGTGTGTGTCTGTGTGTGTGTGCGTGTCTGTCTGTGAGTGTGTGTCTGTCTGTGTCTGCGTGTGTCTGTCTGTGTCTGCGTGTGTCAGTCTGTGTGTGCGTGTGTCTGTGTCTGCGTGTGTCTGTCTGTGTGTGCGTGTGTCTGTCTGTGAGAGTGTGTGTCTGTCTGTGTCTGCGTGTGTCTGTCTGTGTGTGCGTGTGTCTGTCTGTGTGTGCGTGTATCTGTCTGTGTCTGCGTGTGTCTGTCTGTGTGTGCGTGTGTCTGTCTGTGAGAGTGTGTGTCTGTCTGTGTGTGCGTGTGTCTGTCTGTGAGAGTGTGTGTCTGTCTGTGAGAGTGTGTCTGTGAGAGTGTGTGTCTGTCTGTGGGAGTGTGTGTCTGTCTGTGTCTGCATGTGTCTGTGTGTGCGTGTCTGTCTGTGAGAGTGTGTGTCTGTCTGTGTCTGCGTGTGTCTGTCTGTGAGAGTGTGTGTCTGTCTGTGTTTGCGTGTGTCTGTCTGTGTCTGCGTGTGTCTGTCTGTGAGAGTGTGTGTCTGTCTGTGTCTGCGTGTGTCTGTCTGCGTGTGTCTGTCTGTGTGAGTGTGTGTCTGTCTGTGTCTGCGTGTGTCTGTCTGTGAGAGTGTGTGTCTGTCTGTGAGAGTGTGTGTCTGTGTCTGCGTGTGTCTGTCTGTGTGTGCGTGTGTCTGTCTGTGAGAGAGTGTGTCTGTCTGTGTGTGCGTGTGTCTGTCTGTGTGTGCGTGTGTCTGTCTGTGTCTGCGTGTGTCTGTCTGCGTGTGTCTGTCTGTGTGAGTGTGTGTCTGTCTGTGTCTGCGTGTGTCTGTCTGTGAGAGTGTGTGTCTGTCTGTGAGAGTGTGTGTCTGTGTCTGCGTGTGTCTGTCTGTGAGAGTGTGTGTCTGTCTGTGTCTGCGTGTGTCTGTCTGTGAGAGTGTGTGTCTGTCTGTGTGTGCGTGTGTCTGTCTGTGTCTGCGTGTGTCTGTCTGTGTGTGCGTGTGTCTGTCTGTGTCTGCGTGTGTCTGTCTGTGAGAGTGTGTGTCTGTCTGTGAGAGTGTGTGTCTGTCTGTGTGTGCGTGTGTCTGTGTGTGTGTGCGTGTGTCAGTCTGTGTGTGCGTGTGTCTGTCTGTGTGTGCGTGTGTCTGTCTGTGAGAGTGTGTGTCTGTCTGTGAGAGTGTGTGTCTGTCTGTGTGTGCGTGTGTCTGTCTGTGTCTGCGTGTGTCTGTCTGTGAGAGTGTGTGTCTGTCTGTGTGTGCGTGTGTCTGTCTGTGTGTGCGTGTGTCTGTCTGTGTCTGCGTGTGTCTGTCTGTGTGTGCGTGTGTCTGTCTGTGTGAGTGTGTGTCTGTCTGTGTGTGCGTGTGTCTGTCTGTGAGAGTGTGTGTCTGTCTGTGAGGGTGTGTGTCTGTCTGTGAGAGTGTGTGTCTGTCTGTGAGAGTGTGTGTCTGTCTGTGTGTGCGTGTGTCTGTCTGTGAGAGTGTGTGTCTGTCTGTGTGCGTGTGTCTGTCTGTGAGAGTGTGTGTCTGTCTGTGAGAGTGTGTGTCTGTCTGTGTGTGCGTGTGTCTGTCTGTGAGAGTGTGTGTCTGTGTCTGCGTGTGTCTGTCTGTGTGCGTGTGTCTGTCTGTGAGAGTGTGTGTCTGTCTGTGTGTGCGTGTGTCTGTCTGTGAGAGTGTGTGTCTGTCTGTGTGCGTGTGTCTGTCTGTGAGAGTGTGTGTCTGTCTGTGTGTGCGTGTGTCTGTCTGTGTGTGCGTGTGTCTGTCTGTGTCTGCGTGTGTCAGTCTGTGTGCGTGTGTCTGTCTGTGAGAGTGTGTGTCTGTCTGTGTGTGCGTGTGTCAGTCTGTGTGTGCGTGTGTCTGTCTGTGTGTGCGTGTGTCTGTCTGTGTGTGCGTGTGTCTGTCTGTGAGAGTGTGTGTCTGTCTGTGTGTGCGTGTGTCTGTCTGTGAGAGTGTGTGTCTGTCTGTGAGAGTGTGTGTCTGTCTGTGTGTGCGTGTGTCTGTCTGTGAGAGTGTGTGTCTGTCTGTGTGTGCGTGTGTCTGTCTGTGAGAGTGTGTGTCTGTCTGTGTGTGCGTGTGTCTGTCTGTGTGTGCGTGTGTCTGTCTGTGAGAGTGTGTGTCTGTCTGTGAGAGTGTGTGTCTGTCTGTGAGAGTGTGTCTGTCTGTGTGTGCGTGTGTCTGTCTGTGAGAGTGTGTGTCTGTCTGTGTGTGCGTGTGTCTGTCTGTGTCTGCCTGTGTCTGTCTGTGTGTGCGTGTGTCTGTCTGTGAGAGTGTGTGTCTGTCTGTGAGAGTGTGTGTCTGTCTGTGACAGTGTGTGTCTGTCTGTGTGTGCGTGTGTCTGTCTGTGTGTGCGTGTGTCTGTCTGTGAGAGTGTGTGTCTGTCTGTGTCTGCGTGTATCTGTCTGTGTCTGCGTGTGTCTGTCTGTGAGAGTGTGTGTCTGTCTGTGTCTGCGTGTGTCTGTCTGTGTCTGCGTGTGTGTTGACTGGTTCTAACCTTGTGTGTGTGATTTTTGCCTTTCCGTTTTTTCAACTGATTTTTAACTTTATGATAAGCAAACACCCAGCTGTGAGGGGTTTTTTTTTCCTCCCCCATCTGGGTTTTGTTTTCCCTTGGTCCCGTCCTGTCTGCGAGGCGATGTTCATCGCCAAGGTTTGGGTGCAGCCAAACAAAGAGCCTCCCTAACAGGGTGGAGAGTACCCAGTGGAGGTCAGGAGTACAGGGAAAAGGTGCACCAGCCCTTACACCACGCCTAACAGCACCATTTTCCCCCCAGCAGCAGCACAATGCAGCAACCCTGGAACCCTCCCTGCAGCACAGCTCGGTAACCCTGGTGCTGGGATAACCCTGGAACCCTCAGAGGAGGCCAAGCCCCACACCAAAAAGGTGGGGATGGCATCTGCAGGCTGGAGAGTGACAGGTACGGGGTGGGGGCTGGGGCGTGTAGAGCAGGAGTGAGGGGTTCCAGGCAGCAGGAGCAGTGCGGGGTATAAAGTAGAGGGGGTGAAAGGTGAGGGGATAAAGGGACAAAAGTCAGGGAATCAAAGGTTGGGGGGTCAGGGATCAAAGGTCGGGGTGTCAAGGAATGGGTCAAGGGGTCAAAGGTCAGGGCTGGGGCTCAGGATTGGAGGTTCCAGCATGATTTTCCATGGTGGTTCCCAGTGTGGGGACACGGGGTGTGGGGTCAGTGGTGCCGGGGGCGGGCAGGAGCCCCGTGGGCAGTGGCCGGCAGCGGCGGGGACGCCTCCGTACGGTCGCGCCCCTCCACTGCCAGCAGAAGCCCCCCCGCGCCGTGCGGTGCCCGGCCGCGCTCCTTGCCCTCCCCGCCGCTGCCTTCCCGCACTCCCACCGCACCCCCTGCTCCCCTCCAGCCCAGGGAAATGCAGGAAAACACAAAATCATCGAGGTGGAACAGGCAGCGGAGCTGCCCGAGCCATCCCCCCGCCTGAAGGCGGCAGCTGCCCAGAGCCAGGGGCACCCAGCAGGATGCAGCTCCTCTTTCCCGGGAGCTGGAGGCAGGGTTTCCCAGGCAGGGGGAGCAGGGAGAATTTCAGCTCCCAGCAGCTCTCTGGGAGTGCTGGATGGACTCTGGGCTGAGCCAGGTGGGAGGTGTGGGTGGTGGTCGTGTCCCCAGGAGCTGCTCAAATCCACCTTAAACTCCTGGAATGGTCTGTGCTGGCAAGAACCTTACAGACCATCCTGTTCAGCCCCTTGCCATGGTCAGGGACACCTTCCTGGGGTGTCTGTGCCAGAGTGGTGGAACGGGCAGGACTTACTCCCCGAGCCCAGTCCCGGGCAAGATTGGGGTTCCCATGGGAAGAAGCCTGTGAGCTGCATTTCCGGAGCTGGGAGCCTCCATGCCTGGGAGTGTTTCCAGTGCTGCTCTTTGGCTTTCTCCATAACTGGGCATGATGTTTCTCCCCAGAGCAAGGTGGTTTTCCCTGGATTGTTGGGGTTACACACTGGCTGTTTGACAGCTCTGTTGTCTCTTTCTCCTGAATGGAAGAGCGAGGAACGGGGGATGCTCCCGACTGTCCCAGGGATGTGGGAACAGCCCAGTTCCAGTGAGGAATGGGACGCCCAGCTCGTGGCGTGTGCCCTGAGATGGTCTTTGCTGTTGTTTTGTCCTTAGAGCCTGTTGGAGTGCTGGCCTGGATTTGGGAGGAGCTAAGTAGCCTGGAGCAGTGAGGTTTTTCCTGTCAGAAATCCATGCTGGGGATGTTTTCCCTGGCTGTCCCAAGGGGAAGGAACAGCTCTGGAGTTTTTGCAGCCACAGGCTGGGGATGCATCCCCTGAAAACCAGTTCAGGATCGTTCATCTGACTCTGTCCCTGACCTGTGGCTTCCAGGGAGCCTTCTGATCTTCTGGATATTCCCAGGAGAGGATATTCCACCACCTGACTTTTAAGCCGGGAATTCCAAACCCAGTAAGTCGGTCACATTCTATGGGAGCTGCCCCAATGGTGGGATGGCAGAGGGCACACCCCACGCTGCTGTTTGGGACATTCCCGACTGGAACGGGAGCCAGCTGGGCATTTTGGAGCGCTGAGGCCACCAGGGCAGCCTTGAGTGGCATTCCCAGGCAATGCTGAGGCATCCCATGGCTGTGGCACGTGGCAACACATGCCTGATGTGGAGCAGAGAGAGGAAGGGAGAAATTCTGAGTTGATGGGAGGAATGGAATTGGGCTTTCCAGAATGGAATTGGTACAGGTGCTGATGGGATCGTGGAATCATGGGGTGGCTTGGAAGGGACACAAAGACCCTCTGGGCTCTGTTATCCCATCCCGTGGCAAAGAACACGTCCAAAACTGCCTCCTCACCCTCATGGAATGGCAGTGGGTGTTGGGAGCTCTGGCAGGAGCACCTGGAGACCAGGTAAGAATAGCAATGGCATTGTTTTGGCTGCTGCTGGATGTGGTTTTCTCTTTTCAAGATGTTCCTCTGATTGATGTTTTCACAGTAGCTTGCTAGGCCTCATTTGAGGATAATTCCAAGAATTTGGAAGTCGTTGGAAAAGAATGAGGAAAAAAGGTGAACCTGATCCATTTCTAGTAATTCTGAACTTCTCTTGCAGCACCGTTCCAGGGGAAAGCTGGTGAAAGGATAAAGATGCAGAGGAACAAGTGTTGTAAACCCCCCTGCCTCCCTGACAAAGCAAACCTTTCTGCAATCCCAGTAAAGCTCTTGGAGAAACTGTGGGATCATAAGGTTTCCTAGGAAAGGAAAACTAAGGGCAGAGATGAGGAAAGAGGCCTCCAATTAACAATGATTTGATGGAGGTAGGAATGATTCTTGTATGTTTGATGCACCCCTTTTTATTCCTGGGATAATTTTAAATGATTTCTTTAAAAAATCATTTCAATTTGGGAATTCAGATTAGAGAGGAAACGACGCAAAATAAATGCAGGGAGAGATGACAGAATCATCCTGGAATGGCAGAATAGTTTGGGTGGGAAGGGATCTTAAGGATCACCTCATTCCATCCACAGGGTGCTCCAAGCTGCGGCCAGCCTGGCCTTGAACACTTCCAGGGATGGGGCAGCCACGATTTCCCTGGGTTTACGGGCACAAGAGGGAATTTCCAGCAGGAACTGAGGGGTTTCCCTTGCTCTGCCTGGCCCTAGCAGGGCTTTGGGAGGCAGAGGCTGTGGGAACAGGAGCTTTGTCCACTGCCTTGGGGGAGTCTCTGATGCCCCAAAAGCCAGCAGAGCAAGTGGTTGTGGTTTAACATCCCATTCAAAGGAGATGCCAGGCCAGGAACGGGAATGGACTGCAGAGCAGGGATGGTGCCCAGCAGAGGGGTGACTGTCCAGGGGGTCCCAGCAGTCCATCCCTGCTGCCCAGGGTTGGGATGAGCAGGCTGGTGAGTGTCCCTGTGCTTGCTCTGCAGGATGAGGAAGCCAGGCCTGCTGAGGAGGAAGATGAGGAAGTGTGTGAGGATGGAGACAGCGGCCACCAAAGGCTGGGGAAGGCACAGATCCAGGTAGGAGCCGTTGCCTTGCGAGGAGAGGGACTTGTCTGTCCCGTTGGAATTTGGGGCGTGAGGCCAGTGGAACAAAGGGTTTGATTGCATTTTCTTGCTCAGATTTTCACGTGCCTTAAGAGAGCTTTGGGAAAATGTCATTATCCCTGATTGAGTCTCTGAAAAACAGGGATTGAAGCTTTCAGAAGGGGCCCAACCCTGCCTGCATGTATCCAAGTGCAGCCCCCCCTCCCTGTTTTTGTGTACAGCTGGGATGAGCCCTCAGCTGCTGTTACTTGCCAGCTCACAAGTTGTGTAGCTCAGAGCCTCAGCCATGAAGGGCCAGGCTGTGTTTAAAACAGCCCAAGGTGCCAGAGAGCTGGAGTAATTTCCTAGCAGGTAACTTGACTTGGAAGCTGCGTTCTAAAATGTGTCCACATTTAGTTTATGCCCCACATGGAGACACCTAAAGAAGCAGAGGTGGGGTGTTCCTCAGAAAAGAACATCCAAATTCTTTGGGGGTAGAGGGCTTAAAGTCTGAGTGGAGGTGCCTTTAGGACACTTCCATTCCAGTATCTGAATGGAATTTAAATGAAGTAGCCAAATCCTGACAAGCTTGTATGAACTCCAAAGCCTCTGCAAGGGTTTCACAGCCAGGGAAGGAGATAAGAGGCTGGAGTCTCTCCCCAAAACCTGGCTGCTGGTTTGTTTGGCCAGGCATAGGAATAATTGCGTATTCCCTGGGCTGTCCTTATGGGGAGAGGTTTACTTATGTGCCCTGGGTTTATTCAGTGCATCTTCAAAGTGATGGAAACTGATTTCATTGAAATGCCTGGGCTGCCAAATGTTTTCCCCAGGCAGAGCTCGGAGCCAGCCCAGTGGGAAGGGGTTTAGTGGCCATTTTCCTGCTCCCTTGGGCAGCAGCACTGGAGCACTCGCACCCAACCGTGCCCGAGGTGCCGAGTACTGGCAGGAGGCAAAGCCAGGGACTGGGCAGGAGGAGCTTGCAGTGCTCCTGGAAGCGCAGACCTGGAGCCGTGGGTTAGAACTGCCAGGAGCTGCTGCCTCACTCCAACCTCGTTTAAAGCTCAGCATCCCTCCTGCTCCCTTGGAATGATTGTTGCTTCTGTTGTTGCTCTTTCCTGATCCATTATGATTATTGTTGTAAATTCCCACTCCATTTCTTCCATAGCCCTTTGCTTCCCAGAGGTGGTGCTTTAGGCAAGCCCCTCCAGCCTGGGAAGGGGCTTTTGGCTCCAGACTCATTCCCAGTCCCCATGAGCAGCTGGAGCTGTGCTGTCCCCAGCAGGTGCCTTTCCTTCCTTCCCTGCTGCACTTTGGCTTTTTGAGGGCTCTCTAGGGGGCTGAGGGAGAAGTTCTTTGTCATTCCAGGGCAGCATAAGCCCTGATCCCACTAAAAGCAGGAGGAATCATTTCATCCTTGTTTTTGGATACACCTTTGGTGGTTTCTCTCTTTTGCTGACACTGTGTAGTGAAGCAGCAGCTCCCTGGAATAACTTTGATTTGTAAAACAATGAATTCCCTGCTGGAATCCCAGTCCCAGCCCCCCAGATCAAGGTGCAGTTTAAGGCCTTACACCCTGACCAGGACAAGTTCCTGTCCTTAGACATGGAAAACAGGGGAAAACTCAGACTGGATTGGAGCCAGCATCCAGAATGGGGAAAGTGAGGCAGCATGCTTGGCCCAGGCTGGGGCTGGTACAGGGGGTGTTCCCCATAGGATGACACCCATGTGGAGCAGATCCTTCTCTTCCTTTGTCCAAAGTCCAATGGCAAAGGAGTGAAGAAAAACGGTTCTGTTAAAATTAGGCAAAGAATGCACTAAGAAAAAATGGACATCCTTTTTATGTATGAAAGAAAGTAGGGGAAAAATGTTGAAAAAGAGCTCTTTTATTTGGTGCCACCTCTCATTTTTTTATGGATAAAACCCTCTAGTGAGCAATCAGAACAGGAGTGGGAAAGCCAGGAGCCTTTGACTTCCACAGTGGACTTAATTTCCATGCTTAATTTCAACAATTTCTTCTCTCTCTCAGGACAGGAAAACCCACTTAACTTGTCCCATCTTTGCCAAAAGCTTTGGTGTTTGAGCAGCCAAACCCAATGGGCTCTGGCCCCACCAGCCTGTACTGGAGGGCCCCTGGTCCTGCCTGTAGTGTGGGATGAATCCCCCAATTGTCCCCAGAGGGGGCTGCCCTGGGTCCCTGCAGTGCCCAGCACCTGAGACACAGAGAGAGCCCTGTCCACAGGGGCTCCTTGTCAGGAATGTGGCAGCAGCCCCAGGAGCAGGCTGGAGGTGAGAACTGGGGCTGTGTTTGAGACTGACCAGGTCAGCTCAGTGTTTACCTGTGGGGGAGTTTGGCCCCCCACGCTGAGTTGAAGCGGGATCAGGGTGACAGATGCTGCATTTTGGGCACCCTGAGAGTTTCTCTCCCCTTGGAGATTTCCTGCGGGGATGGGGCAGGGCAGGGAGCAGAATTAACCCTGCACCTCCCATGGGCACTGCTGGCCTTTGTCCTCTCTGTTGTGCCATCAGCCTGTGGGAATTGCTGCTGCCGCTGCCACCCCACCTGGGGCTGCGTGCTCCTGGCAGCCCTTCCCAGCCCCACAACCCGAGCTCCAGCGCTGCCTCCAGGCTGGGTTGGGAGAGTTTGCTGGGAATGTGCCTCATCCCTGGGAGTATCCTTTCCTTCCAGAGTGGATGGATGGAGCTTCTGGGCTTGTCAGCTTCAGAGTTTGCTTGCAAAAGTCACTGCAGGGAAGAATGACAAGGAGGTTTGTCAGAGTGGTGCTGTCAGACCCCACCTGCCAGTCTGTGCTTTGGGTTGGAGGTTGTTGTGTATTGGCCCTGCAGGGAATGAATGTCCCCTTCCCACCTCAGCCCAGCAGATGCCAAGGGCTCTTCCTGGAGTACTTACTCTTTGCTTCCCTTTGGGATAACTTAATCTGCACCCTTCCATGAGCAATTCCTTGGCTTCTCCTGGAGAAACCCCACGGCAGAGGGCAGTCTGCAAAGGAGCCCAGAGCTGTGCTTGGAGCAGAGAGTGCTGAGAGCTGCGTGTGCCTCTGCTGCCCCAGGCTGGCAATATCCCCATGGAACAGACTGGGCAAAATGGGATTAGAGGGAGCACAATCCCTTCCTGGAAGAGGTTTTCTCCTGTGCACATCAGGCACGGGGCAGGAAGGGAACTTTGGAGATCAGCTGCTTTCCCCCAGAAAGCATCACTCACACCAGCATGGATGACATGACCTGTGCCTACTGCTCACCATGCACCCGGCCAGAATCAAGAGCAAAGGTGGGTTTGGGTGTGAGCACTTGAAATAACTTTGAAAGAGAAGAAATCACCTTTTGCTGCTTCTTTCTTTCTTGCAGATGCTGGGACTGCCTCTGGGTACATGTGCTGAGCTCTCCCTGCAGGGAACTGTCAGGCCTTAACAGCTGTGAGGTTGTGTTCTTCTTAGTGGGGAACTGGAAATAATTTTTAATTAATTAATTGATTGCAGAAATGTTTGCTGAACCTTTCCCCTTTCCTGGTAGATCTTCTCTCTCTGCCTCTGAATTTACAGCTGTTCCCTGGTGTCATTGGCCCTGCCTGAATTCCTTGCAGCTCCTCACTGGGAAAACCTGGGATAACTTCGAGGGGACAGAGGAGACATTTTCAGCTGAAAACCTGGGGTGACTGAGAGGGGACACAAGAATTGTTTGTGTAGGAAAATGGGAGGGGATGTCGAGGGGAGCGAGGTGGCATTGTTGAGGGAAAAGCTGAGGTGATGTTTAGGGGAGAGAATGCACATTTTTGGGGCAGAAAAGACTTAATATTGTACAGGAAGGAAAAACTGGGGGGTAAAACTTGATGTAATCTGTAGGGGACAGAATGAAGATTTTGGAGCAAAAACGAGGTACTCAGTAGTAGACAAAGAAGGAAAAGTTTGGAGGCCAAACTTGACAAAGTCTCAAGAGCAGAGAATGAACACTTGGAGGGAAAAAGGAGGTGATGAGTACTGAGCATGTGGGGAAAATTTGGGGGCTAAATCTGAGCTAAGCTCTAGGGGAGAGCATGAACACACAGGTAACAAACATGAGGGAATCAGTTGTGGGCAGGTAGGGAAACTTGTGTAAAAATAACTTGAAATCAGCTGTAGAAAGAACATTTTGAGGTAAAAA